>NC_139673.1:2437377-2467377 GCF_951799395.1 Argentina silus | reverse complement strand
ATGACTGCGCTGTGTGTGTATGAGTCAGTAGACTGTAGCATCAGCAGTGCGGGCCTCCACCCTCCACCCCTCCACCCCCACCCTCTACCCTCCACCCTCTACCCTCTACCCTCCACCCCTCCACCCTCTACCCTCCACCCCTCCACCCCTCCACCCCTCCACCCCCACCCTCTACCCTCCACCCTCCACCCCCACCCCTCTACCCTCCACCCCTCCACCCCTCTACCCTCCACCCTCTACCCTCTACCCTCCACCCTCCACCCTCTACCCTCCACCCCTCTACCCTCCACCCCTCCACCCCTCCACCCCTCCACCCTCCACCCTCTACCCTCCACCCTCCACCCTCTACCCTCCACCCTCCACCCTCCACCCTCTACCCTCCACCCTCCACCCTCTACCCTCTACCCTCCACCCCTCCACCTCCACCCTCCGTCTCCACCCCCACCCTCTACCCTCCACCCTCCACCTCTACCCTCTACCCTCCACCCTCCGTCTCCACTCAAGCTTATTTACTGATGGAGGACTAAGCAGTAATCGTCTTTGCTCAAGCGTCTGTTTGGAATAACGTTTGTTAGAATTAGAATTAGCCTGTTTGTTTACGTCCTTATGTGTCAACACAGAACCATACTGCCCCCCCCTCCCCCTCCCCTCCCCCTCCCCCTCCCCCTGCTGTCTCACTCTCTCCTGGTCCAGTGATTTGTTATGAAGTGAACACGATCACCACTTTAGAGTCAGGATTCCAAGACCGCTCGTGCAGTTTATTTTCCCACTATGCTTTGTCGTAGGGGGAGCGAGAGGTGTGGGGAGGGGGAGGGGGAGCGAGAGGTGTGGGGAGGGGGAGGGGAGCTGGAGAGAAGCCAAGCTCTGACTAACGCCCCTGGCTGGACTGGAATGTGTGGTCGCTGAGATGTGGCTGGTTCACGGCTTTAGTCACGGCGGAGGAGAGATACGGTGATGTCAGTGATGACACGTGGTGACATTTCTTCCACTTATTGTGTCCTGTCTGTGTTATAGTGCAGAGTCATGGTGAACCACACAGTCACGTCCTGTCACACTGGAGGAGAATGGCGCTCTCTGTACTCACTGACACGGCCCTCTTGCACTCTTGCACCATAGAGTTTACCACACGTCACATTACTACCTGCTGCCGATTCAAAATTCAGTACATTCTGTACATTTTTATCCCGCTGCATTTACTGTTATCTACTGTTATTTACTGTTGCTACTTCCAGTGCTCATGTTTATGTTTGGTGGTCAAGTGGCAGTTCAGAGTAGTCTGGTAGAAGTAGCCTGTTTGTTTACATGTCCACACAGAACTATACTGACTATACTCTATGATATATGGTATATGATGATATATGATGATATATGATGATATATGGTATATGATTATATATGATGATATATGATGATATATGATATATGATTATATATGATGATAGATGGTATATGGTATATGATGATATATGATGATATATGGTATATGATATATGATGATATATGGTGGTATATGGTATATATGGTATATGATGGTATATGGTATATTATGATATATTGTATATGATGTAATGACAAATACACTTGAACCTGAACTTGAGAGTGTGTCTGGATGAGTGGTTGACAGTGAACAGGTGTGGGCCGGGTCTGTCTCTGCTCCTGCTCCAGTCAGTTATACAGGGATCTGGCAGGCTGGGCACAGTCAATATTTGATCTCTCAAAGTAATGATTTGCTCTGATTTAATTCAGGTGAGTCGTGTTCAAAGCCTCTCACCCAGACCCCTGCTCTGTCACTTTCTTTCTCCTCCTTTCTCTCTCTCTCTATCTCTCTCTCTCTCTCTCTCTCTTTATCTCTCTCCCTCTCTTTCTCTCTCTCTATCTCTCTCTCTCTCTCTCTCCCTCTCCCTCTCTCCCTCTCCCTCTCCCTCTCTCTCTCTCTCTCCCTCTCTCTCTCTAATGGAGGGTCTGCTTGGTCTGCTAGATGAAAGCCCTGAGAGTCCCCCTGGCCAGCGCGGAGGCGGAGAGTCACAGCAGGCATCACGTTGTGGACAAGAGGAGAGCGTTAGTTATGATGCAGAGGGAGCGTGGTGGTTTGTTGACGTTGTGTTTCTCCTCCTGCAGGTGCTGTATAAGGTGTACATCTCCTTTGTGGAGGTGGGACCAGGGAATGTTCAAACAGCAGATTATTTCAAAGGCGTGGGTGAGTAGGTGCACTGGTCCACATGTCCTGGGAACGTAGGCGTTTAATATTTGGATGTATCGAGGCCGTCTCTGTAGTTGATAACTCCCTCTTCCTCCTTCTCTTCCTTCCCCATCCTCTTTCTCCCCCCTCTTCCTCCTCCTCCTCATTTTCCTCCTCCCTCCTCTTCCTCCTCCTCCTCATTTTCCTCCCCCCTCCTCCTCTTCCTCCTACTTTTAATCCTCCCTCCCTCCTGCTCCCTCTTCTGCTCTTCCTCCTCTCCTCCTCCTCCAGCCTCCTTCCTCATCGTCAGTATCGGGGGGACGGTGGTGGGCCTCGTCTTCGCAGGTATCCTAGCCTTCATCACGCGCTTCACCAAGAAGGTGCGCATCATCGAACCGCTCTTCGTCTTCCTCATGGTCTACCTGGCCTACCTGACCGCCGAGCTCTTCTCCCTCTCCGCCATCTTGTCGTGAGTATGGATGGAGGGAGGGAGGCAGAGAGAGAGAGAGGGAGGCAGGCAGGCAGAGAGGGAGAGAGAGAGAGGCAGAGAGGGAGAGGGAGGCAGGCAGAGAGAGAGAGAGAGAGAGAGGCAGAGAGAGAGAGAGAGAGAGAGGGAGGCAGGCAGGCAGAGAGGGAGAGAGAGAGAGGCAGAGAGGGAGAGGGAGAGAGAGAGAGAGAGAGAGAATAGTGAGGTGTGTTTTGATGACACATGTTTTATTTCGATACCACACTCCAGGCAGAGTTGGGTTTTGAAGCTTTGTAACTCAGGCACGCCCAGGCCAGGCCAGGCCAGGGCCGGGCCACTACAGCCAAACACATCCGCTCTCGCCTGCAGTGAAGTTGATGCCTGGTGAGGAAGCCTGTGCATATTCAGCCTGGCAGCAGAGAGAGAAGAAGCCTGTGAGGTTGGAGTGGAGCAGAGCACAGTGGGGCGATGCAGGGAGACATTTACCAGGAGTGATTCACTCTCTCTGCAGTGAGGGATGGAGCCAAGGTCAAGCTGGAGGAGACAGAGAGAGAGAGAGAGAGAGAGACAGACAGAGAGCACTTTGAAGAGAGTAGAGGATGACTGCTTATGAGTTAGTGTGGGTGGGTGGGTGTGTGTGAGTGTGTGTGCACGTGTGTGCATGCGTGTGTGCGTGTGTGTGTGCGTGTGTGTGTGTGTGTGTGTGTGTGTGCGTGCGTGCATGCGGGTGTGTGAGGCCTCTCTGGCCTGGCTGGCTGCTACTCAACCAAAACACTCTGTTTTTAAGGTGCCTCTTATCGTTTAATCTGATTATTCATCGGGGAATTAGATTAGGATTTTCTGGGTTTTCTCATAATTATAGCAGCGAATTGGGTGGGGAGATTTGCAGTGTGCAGACTTACGCTGGGGATAATCTCGATCAAGATGTCTTTTTAAGTCTGGAATATTAGACTGTTGAGAAGCTGGTCCACTTGTTCTTGCTTTAGCACCGAAAGCTGTCCGAAGCTCTCCTATCGCCTACGCCACCCGGTGGCCAACAGGGGTAGCACACTACTTACAGACAGACCTTGAATCACAGATTTCTGGTGTCCGTGATTCAATACTGGCAGACACATAAGTGTGATCAGATCATTTGATGAACTTCTTCCATGATAAAGACATCGGTCGTTGAAGCGACTCCCCCGTACACTGGTGTACCTGTGTTCAGACTGGTCCCCAGCCATTGGCTAAACCAGTTAGTCACCTGTATTCCCTCGTCCCTTGTCTTTGTCCCTAATGCTTGGTGACTCATGCTCCACTCCCAGGTAATCACATAACAGTAACTCAGGTGTGGCTGGCCGCTGGCTCCGCTCTCTCTCTCTCTCTGTACACACAGACACACACACACACACATATACACATATACACACACACACAGACACACACTCACACAGACACACACAGACACACACACAGACACATACACAGACACACACACACACAGACACACACACACACACACACAGACACACACACACACACACATACACACACACACACAGACACACACAGGGATATGTCAGATGTAAATATGATTATGTGTCTTTGAGCTGCACGGCAACATGGCTATCAGTCTGCAACCAAGCATCAACACCTATCTGAGGACAAAGGGTCAGACTAGGATTTATCTGACCGTTGTCCATCCTTGGGTTTTGAGAGAGAGGCTAGATGTTGTTTTCTGTTGAACCTGCTGTACAGTCCCTTCTTTAAATCACTGGGTTATGTCCACACCTCATCAGTATTCCGTAACACAACTTCAGTACTAATCTGGACATTTGCTTCACCCGTCAGGGAATAAAACGAAATATTCAGACTTGCACATAGTCAGTGCTCTCAGGGTACATTAGTGAATGCTTCCTGAAGGAAAATATTTAGGGTTAGGGTTTCCCATCTTTACACCCCCCTACCCCCCCACCCCCCGTCCATACAGTCCTCTCTCTCCCCCTCTATTTAAATTCTGTTCTATTCGAATTACAATACAACTTTATTAATCCGATGTACGACTTCCTCAGAATGACGTTCTGTGGAATCGGCTGCAACAAGTACGTGGAGGCCAACATATCCCAGAAGTCCCGGACCACGGTGAAGTACACCATGAAAACTCTGGCTAGCATCGCTGAGACCATCATCTTCATCTTCCTCGGCATCTCGGCGGTGGACAAGTCCAAGTGGGCCTGGGACACGGGCCTCATCTCCTGCACGCTCATCTTCATCTTCGTCTTCAGAGCCATGGGTGGGTGTGTGATGCGACCAAAGGGAGGCTGGTGGAGGTAGAAATCGGAGGACGGGCTCATTGTAATGCCTGGAACGGATTGAGGAATGGTAGCAAACACACGTTCCATGCGTTACAGTGAGCCCGTCCTCCGATTTCTACCTCCACCGGCCTCCACTGGATGTGACCAACACAAAGATACTGGACACAGTCTTTGATAGCCAATGGTATGAAAGGAATGGAGCATTCCAACGCGACACACTGCATTCCAGCACGACACATTCCGGAACACTCAGCACCTGCAGTGGAATGCCAAGTGTTCTATGTGGTGTTTACCTAGCAACAATACTTTGATTGGCTACAAAATGAAGCATCGTCATTGATGCATTTTTGGTGAATAAAGTCACCCTTGGCACTCTAGAATGTTGACAATTTGGGAGACTTCATTCACCCTCGGCCCTGAATGAGTTATCTAGTAGGGGCGCTTAGTGGCGTAGCACACTAATGCGCTTACCACATAATTGCAAGGTTCCTGGTTCGATTCCGACCCTCGACCTATCTTGCATGTCATCCCTCCTCTCTCTCCCATCCTTCCTGTCAATCTCTACTATGCCCTAAAAACTCTTTTTTAATTTTTTTTTTTTTTTAAAGTACCTCTAGTAATATTTAAACAGAGTTCATGTATTCTTTTGACACTGCACCTGTGGCCCTAATCGATGGCGTCTCTGTTCTCTTCAAGGTGTCGTCATGCAGACCTGGGTGCTCAACTGGTTCCGACTGGTTCCACTGGACAAGATCGACCAGGTGGTGATGTCGTACGGTGGCCTGCGAGGCGCAGTGGCCTTTGCCTTGGTGGTTCTGCTGGACCCAAAATACGTGCCGGCCAAAGACTACTTCGTGGCGACCACTATTATAGTGGTGTTCTTCACGGTCATGTTCCAGGTAAACTGTTCACAGATTCAATAGAGAAACTGTGTTGTTTTTTGTGTTTTTTTTGCTTCTGAAATACAGCGGGCCCTGCCTTTCAATATGAAATGATTCATGGTTTTGGTTGATGTTTTTATTTGCTCCATTGCCCGTCCTCTTCAACCACGGGGATGGTCGTGTCCCCTGCTGCCTGCCTGGCTCTGTGACTTCACAGATTAATACAACCACTAATTGAGTGAGAGCCGTGCCTGTTTGTTGACGATCGCTGAGTAAATGGCTAATGGTGCTGGGAAATCCAGAGTACTTGAATTCCCTGCAGCTGCGTGTGTGTGTGTGTGTGTGTGTGTGTGTGTGTGTGTGTGTGTGTGTGTGTGTGTGTGTGCGTGCCTACGTGCCTGTGTGTGTGTGTGTGTGTGTGTGTGTGTGTGTGTGTGTGTGCCTACGTGCCTGCGTGTGTGTGTGTGTGTGTGTTTGCACGTATGTGTGTGTGTGTGTGTGTGTGTGTGTGTGTGCACGTATGTGTGTGTGTGTGTGTGTGTGCACGCATGTGTGTGTGTGTGTGTGTGTGTGTGTGTGTGTGTGTGTGTGCACGCATGTGTGTGTGTGTGTGTGTGTGTGTGTGTGTGTGTGTGTGTGCACGCATGTGTGTGTGTGTGTGTGTGTGTGTGTGTGTGTGTGTGTGTGTGTGTGTGGGAGCCCTCCCAGAGCTCCTGCTGGCTTGTCTTTCATCCAGCCGTCTCTGTGATAGGGTGTAATTGTGCAGCGGTGTTGACATTTGCAGCTCTGGGGAGTTAAGTTGCAGTGATTGCTATTGAGGCTCTGGGATGTAGACTGTAATTGTGATGAATGGAGAGATTTACGGGTGTCGAAAGGGAGGGCACTGCCAGCATCACAAACACGGTGGCGTTGGTATCCATCTTTGTTGTTGTTTAAAACACACATACATACATACATACATACACACACACACACACACACACACACACACACACACACACACACACACACGCACACACACGCACACACACACACACACACACATACACACACACACACACACACACACACACAGACAGACAGTGGAGGTGTTTGAGCCTCAGGGCTTCCCTCCTCTTGTCACCTGGCCAGACCAGGAACACATCTCCTCTAGAACAACAACGACTGTCTGACCCCGTGTCTGTTAGGACTCATGCACACTGCTCACATTTCAGAAACACTGGGTTTGGATCATTTAAGAAACATGAGGTGCAGTTTTATTTCTCCATATAAAGGATTGATTGGAGCCTGGCTCGTCGAAACGGGATCTTCTGTCGGACAAAAGAAAGGAATCACCTACTCTGTTTACCGTGGTATAAATATTGGATGACGCTTTTCACAGTTGAGCTGTGAAAACAGAGAGCAGGGGTGACAGCTCGGCTGGGTTTCAGCCACACTCAGGGCCTCCTAGTGGATGACCGCGGTATTACCTACTTGGACATCTTTCTGTATTGGTATCAGACTAAATCAAACTAAAAGGCTGTTGTCTACATGTTGTTTAGAAGGTCAACAGTTGCATGTTGACCTACCCACTGTACGAGGAAGGCTGTTGTTGTTTGTTCAGTTGGTGATAGAAGGTGCATTCCGTGATTATGATGTCTGTTGGCATAACATTCTAGAACATATTGTCCACCAGAGCTGCCAGATAAAGAGATCTGCTCAGCGGCTCTTCTCAGACGCTGTGATCTTGTCTCACTCTACTGTCTTTGTTTTCCCAGACATATAATCATATGTACAAGCAGCACTCACAGATGCATGGCTTATCTGTGTGTGTACACGCACGCACACACACACACACACACACACACACACACACACACCACGGATAATCCCCTCTGGAGCGTGTGGATTTTGAGTGTGAATGTAAGGATTTAATTTGGATTTGGTCTTCTAATCAGGAATTCCTCCTTTGCTCTCTCTCCCTCTCTTATTTTCTTTCCCTCCCTCCCTCCCTCCCTCCCTTCCTGTCTTCTCCAGGGCCTGACGATCAAACCTCTTGTGAACTGGCTCAAGGTGCCTCGTGCCACCAACCGTAAGCCCACCATCAACGAGGAGATCCACGAGAGAGTGAGTGAGAGTCGTGTTCAATTCAGATCAATTCAACTCAATACAAAACATCCAATTCAGTTCTATTTAACTCAATACAAAACATCTAATTCAGTTCTATTTAACTCAATACAAAACATCCAATTCAGTTCTATTCAACTCAATACAAAACATTCAATTCAGTTCTATTCAACTCAATACAAAACATCCAATTCAGGTCTGTTCATATCCCAGTTCTATTTCCATTCAACTCAACCCAATTTAGCTCCATGCTATTCTATTCAACCCCATTCTTAGTCAGCGAAGGTCAACAACTGTGCTACTACTACTACCTGAAAGGCCTCCCTGAGGCCTCTGCCCTCCCTGTGTGTCTCCTCAGGATGCCCAGTAGTACTAACGGATCACCAATAGAGGAGTGTGTTTCCCCGTGCTCCCGTTACGACCACTCTGTCACTGTCCCGGCCCAGAGGCAGCCATTACGGCCACTGGCCAGGGTGGAGGCTCATGGAGGAATGATTCACTGATAATGCCACCTCTCTCTCTCTCTGTCCCCCCGCTCTCTCTCTCTCACCCTCTCCCTCTCTCTCTCTCTCAGCCTCTCTCTCTCTCTCTCTCTCTCTGTCCCTCCTCATCTTCCTCTCAACACTCGGGCACTCCATCATGTCCTGACAGACGCGGGTTCACTCCCTGCCACATCATTGGTTGTTGCAACACTTCATCGCCGGCTACACAGGGTTAGGAAATAGCACTTCCTGCTATGAATGAGATAAGACCATATCACTTTGTTATTACTGGATTGGCACATCTAGGCACAGAGGCTATCTGTGGTTTTTATTGCTTTGAAAGCAATAACGTCATTCATTTCTGTGCTGCTTTAGAGACTTAATGTTTCCAACACGTTGGGTTGCGTTCAACACAGAGGACGTGTCCCCTATACGCCTGTACCCGCGTGTGCCAGAGCAGGCTGCTATACGCCTGTACCCGCGTGTGCCAGAGCAGGCTGCTGCCCCTGTTCTGTTCACCGGGCTCTGTGGGTCCCGTGGCTCGTCAGAGTAGTAGTATTTATAATCCCCAGCTGCGGAAGCAGCACCAGGGGAGGACTGGGGGTGGAAACAGCAGTGTAACGTTAGTGGGTCAGATATGAATAAAACATCACAGCTTCTCCATGTGCTGGGGTGACCCGGTACAGGCGGCCATTTTAGATTGAACCACACCATGCTCAGTGTGTGGGTCAGGGAGAGTAGGGGGGATAGAGTGGTAGAGGGAAGGAGGAGAGGAAGGGGGGGGGGGAAGGAGATGAGAGGGGAGATACAGGAGTGTGGGGTGGGGGGTGGGGGGCTTACTTAATAGTAGAGCCTTCAATCCCATGAGAATATGACACTGCAGACTGTTATACACAACAACAGGTTTGCTCCAGTTCAAAACGGCATGCAAAAGACATGAAAAAGGTTTAACCGAGAGAGAGAGAGAGAGAGAGAGAGAGAGAGAACAAACCCAACCTTAATCCTGCTAGACCAGCATAGGCTCTGTTGACCCAGGCACTAGTGTACACACTCTGTTGACCAAGCAGATATTGAGTGCCGATATGACTTCCCTCCCCAGGCCTTTGACCACATCCTGACGGCAGTGGAGGACATCGCTGGGCTCAACGGTTACCACCACTGGAGGGACAAGTCAGTATCACATGACTCTGTGGTCACGGTTCACTAGAAGTGTATTTCTCATATGGAAAAACGAATTTAATCCTGTTAATCATTGTCGTCTGAATCAATATGGTGGTGTTCCATTTATAATATATGCCATTCAGCTGACGCTTTTATCCAAAGCGACTTACATTGCAGTGAGTGCGGACATTTTTCAGTGTCTTTGGTCCCGGCGGGAATCGAACCCACAACCTAGGCATTGTAGCAGGGCGCCATGCTCTACCAACTGAGCCACAGAGGACGATGTTTAATAAGAGGCATACAATAACATCCAATGTTCTCTCCATCGCCCCCTTCAGGTGGGAACAGTTTGACAAGAATTACCTGAGCAAGCTGCTCCTGCGCAAGTCTGTCTACCGCAAGAGTGAGCTGTGGGAGGCCTACCAGAAGATCAACTTCAGGGACGCCATCAGTGTCATAGACCAGGTAGGACCAGGACGGAGGGAGGGAGGGATGGAGAGGGGAGGGAGGGAGGGAGGGATGGATGGAGATGGGAGGGAGGGAGGGAGGGAGGGATGGAGAGAGAGAGAGGAGGGACGAGGAGAGAGAGAGAGAGAGAGACACACACACAGTGTCAGTTCCCAGAACGACCACTAGATGGAGCCATTCCTCAACTCATGGCAGCAGTGTGCTATTGTCTCTACGATGACCAATCCATGGCACTGTCAAACACAGAGCTACCATACATCATCGTATCATCATCTGTTACATGCATACATCACTATATCATCAGCTCAGGTGTAGCCTCTGTGGACAGCTCCCTGTCAAGTCAAATATATCATCATGGGTGTTTTACGAGGGGAAGCGATGTCTGCCAACCTCCCCTCCCCTCTCCTCTCCTCTCAGTCATGTGTCGACTTCACTACAGGAAACAGGGGAAGAGGGAAAGAGGGAAAGAAAGAAAGGGAAAGAGAGAGACGTTCTTAGATGACTTTCTCAGATAGGCCTCGGCCTCGTGAAAGAGGATAAGTCATCCCTTTGTTTCCTCGGCCGACTCCAAACTGTCGAGGCGGGTTCCACCGCAGAGATCTGATACCTGACTGTCGCCACATCAAACGCGCCCGTCTCGGCCGATGACATCACAGCCGTGCGGAGCGGGGAGCCACAGCAGGGTGTTGTCAGCGGCGACCGGCCCTTTAGTGGCCGAGGAGACGGATGACATCAGAGGACGGGAACGTCGGGGGATATAGATATGGAGAGGCCAGAGATGTATTTAGGCTCGGGAAATTCTTTTAAATGATATTACCCTGACTAGATGGCTATTGAATCCCAAAGGCCTATCAGCTTACATAGCTGACATGTTTTACGAGCTGAGTTTGAGATAGTAGCCATGTCATTCATCAAACATTGTGCGCTGTTTTGGTGGAGCAGGTGAAAGAGTGGTGTTGAGCTTGATATACCCGCTCCTGACTGTGCTTTCTGTACATATGTTTTACATTGATAGTAATCATTTCTACACAAGTAATTACTGCAATGGACGTACATGGAAAGCAGATTCCTGGATGTCAGCCTATTTATATGCCTTTGGTGTGACTCAGACCTCTCGGGGGCTGTGTGTGTGTGTGTGTGTGTGTGTGTGTGTGTGTGTGTGTGTGTGTGTGTGTGTGTGAGTGTGAGTGTGAGTGTGAGTGTGTGTGCGTGTGTGCGTGTGTGTACGTGCACATGAGCTGCCTGCCTTTGGTGTGACTCAGACCTCTCAGGGACTGTGTGTGTGTGTGTGTGTGTGTGTGTGTGTGTGTGTGTGTGTGCGTGCGTGCGTTCGTGCGCTCACACTATTTGGCAGGGGGAATGGAGGTAGCAGTATTTCTCACACTCTGCCAGAGAGATGCCTTCAGAATGGGCTCGCAGGACGAGAGATCACAGAGATGCTGAGAGCTGCATGTCTGTGGCCAGAGAGAGATCACAGGCCCAGAGGCTCGGAGGAGGGGTGGTGTGGTGTGGTGTGCTGTGGTGTGTGCTGAAATGTTGAGGTGTGTGTGTGGGAGGAAGGGAGGCTGGGTGGGGCAACCCTCTCTCTTCTCTCTGCCCAGGAATGTTTGTCAAACCTGGGCAGGGCCTGGCTCAAGTACAGTCTTTCAGAATAATGATGCTTTGTTGTGGTCATGCAATCCTCCCTCCCTCTGCACACCTATCTTTTTCTCTCTTTTCATCTCCTCTTCTCCTCTCATTCCTGTTCTTGTCCACCCCTGTCATCTCTCCTTCTATTATCCTACGTTATCTTGTTCACTCCTCTCCTCTCCTCGCCTCGCCTCGCCTCGCCTCGCCTCTCCTCTCCTCTCCTTGCCTCTCTTCATCCCCCCTCTCTCCTCATCTTTTCTCTGTTTTCCCATCCCCCCTCATCTCTCTGTATAAACTCCACTCCTCCTCTTCATCCCGTGTAAAGCCACGTCTCTTCCTGCTGATACAGCAGTGACCTATCTGCTCCTTCCCCCAGTCCCCCTGTTGTACTCTCACAGTATATCAGGATTGTAATAACTATAATAAATAGACACTACTGGGCCATGTGTAGTACAGAGGATCCACTGATACTTCACTGTTAACCTTCTCATCTTATCACATGATAATATTTCATATGATAAACAGCAGTTTTCTGGCTGTGGAAACGTAAACACGCAGGAGGCTAAACCAGACGGCCATGACAGCTGCAAGTCGTACTGCTGTTGGGATATCAAGCCAGGGACGTTTGTTGTGCAGTATTTCACTCTTCCCTGGACGCAGAGTTGGTCCTCCAAGAATATCATTTCCTGTAGCCTTCAGTTTCATGCCGCTCAGCTTCCTGAGGCTAAATGCTAATATTAGCGTTGATGTGGAGGGCCCAGGCAGAGGCCACCCAGTGAAAATGTTAAAGGGTGAAACATTGTTTTTATGGACCAAAAAGGAAACAGTGTTTTGAATGAAAGGAAGTTGTTTCTTTCTCTGAAAACCACTCAACTCCCTTTAAGCAAATAGAGCAAATTCAATGAAGAATAACAGCGTTATTAACAGTGTTATAACAGTGTTATTAATGGTTGTGGGTTTTCGTTTGAATTAAGTGTTGTTTCCTCTCAGTTTAATGCATTTGCCCCATTATTTATCTGCTTTGAACATGTTGCTTTCATCCTCGTCTTGAATTTCAAATAGTTATTTTCATCGCCACAGAACACAGTGACCACAGTACATTGAAACTGTCCACAAAACAAGCACTGGCAAACGGCATTATACTTAGCCTGTCACAAGCCATTAGGCAGTCATTTACCAGCTCTAAGGAGGAGTACGAGCAGCCCGTTCTGGAGCAAACGGACGGAAAAGAGACGGCTCTGCTTTTCATCACTGTAGAATCTAACGGTCTGTCTGTCTGTCTGTCTGAGCCCCCTCTCTCCTTAATAGGCAATCACACAAAAGTACTTCCTGATCCTCCGTACCTGTGGATAGAAGCTGAGCATAATAGATTACATTACCTCAGGATTGTCTCATCATGTTGGAAGTCTAGCAGCCACTTGGTTCATGACACGTCAGTCTGTTCTCCCAGGTCTGCCAGAACAAACCTGAGATTTGATGCTTTGTTCTGTTTGATGCACACTCACCTTAAGAGGTGCTTTTAACGTTGAGAGATGATTGGAGGATCGTTTGATCCCTGACCCCTGTGTGTGTGTGTGTGTGTGTGTGTGTGTGTGTGTGTGTGTGTGCGTGTGTGCGTGTGTGTGTTCCTCCAGGGTGGCAACGTTCTGACCTCCACCAGGCTCTCTCTGCCTTCTATGGCCAGCAGGACATCCTTCCCAGAGGTCACCAACGTCACAAACTACCTGTGAGTCCTGTGTCTGTCTGTGTGTGTGTGTGTGTGTGTGTGTCTGTGTCTGTGTCTGTGTCTGTGTCTGTGTCTGTGCCTGTGTCTGTGTGTGTGTGTGTGTCTGTGTCTATTTCCACACATTGTGGTGTTTATTTTCCTCTCTTCTTTCTCATCCCTCCGTCCCAGGCGTGAGAACGGCAGCGGTGTGTGTCTGGACCTCCAGGTGATTGACAACGTCCCGGGAGCCAAGGTGGAGGAGGAAACAGAAACGCATCACGTCCTGGCAGGGAACCTGTACAAGCCCAGGAGAAGGGTAGAGAACAGCACACAGCTGATACTTCACAAAAACATTCTACAGTTGATTGTCACTGTACTAAACGAACGACTCCTGACCTGCACTAACCTGCCTATTGGACCACACATACAGTAGTCCTCCTACTCTCCTCTCTAACACTATCCACCCCCCCTCTCCTCCCCCCCCTCTCACCACCCACCCCACCCACCCACCCTCCTCTCCCACCCACCCACCCTCCCCTCCCCTCCAGTACCAGGCCCACTACAGCAGACACTTCATGACCGTAGGAGACAAGGAACGCCAGGACAGGGAGATCTTCCAGAGGAACATGAAGAGCCGCATGGAGACCTTCAAGACCACCCGACACAAACGCCACAAGAAGGACCGCAGCCAGAAGAAGGCAGGAACCCTGACACATCACTTTCCCCTGTATTTGAATGGGGAATAGTCTGGCATGAGGAGCCAGGACAGGGGTTAAAGCTAGGCTGGACCCATACTAAGCTTGATTATCTGTTTTTTTGTAACTGTTATAATCTGAATAATCTGTTATAATCTGAATACTTTACAACAGGCTACACTGTTACGTGATTCCAAATTCACTCCTAAACCCCAATGTCCCCCCAGGCAAGGTATTAGAGGAATGCATCGGTGTAAACAATGTGTCAAACATTCCTCCTCATGTCAGCAGGGCAGGTTGGGGCTAAAACCATATTGCTTATGCTCATCCAATAATTTCAGATCCATTTAAAGAGTCGAAGGACATTGGATAGGAGTCCATTTAAAAGGTTGAACTGTTGAGCTCTAGACTAAGCCTACAGGAGGCTAAGCTAAGCTAGGCTAGGCTAAGCTAGGCTAGGCTAAACTAGGCGTGGCTAACATAAACTAAGCTAAGATAGGCTTGGCTAAAATAAACTAAGCTAGGCTAGGCTAAACTAGGCTTGGCTAAGATAAACTAAGCAAAGGTAGACTACGCTAAGCTAGGTTTGGTTAAGATAAACTAAACTAAGCTAGACTAGGCTAAACTAGGCTAGGCTAAACTAGGCTTGGCTAAGATAAACTAAGCTAAGGTAGGCTAGGTATGTTGGGCAGGGCCAGAGTGTCCCCGAGCCTACCAGAGAGGTCAGACACTCAAGGGCACACAGAGGACAGCAGCCTAAGGAGACACTGCTGTTTTTTATCATGATTGATTATTTCTCTCCCAGGATATAGTCAGAGCGCTGAAACAGAGATTGTTGTTGATAAATGTGTCCTCTCTCCCTAGCATACAAGGCCTGCGTGCCTCTGCCTGTCCTGTTTCACAATAGGAATACCACCCTTCTGCCAGAAACCCCCACTGAATACCTCAGTATTCCACTGGGATATGGGAGTACATCACACCGCGTCCAAACCAGCTTGTAAAATGTACATGTCACAGTCAATTTGAAAACCAAATCATGGCAGTTGGTTTGTTGACATTTCCATATTTTGTTAATGTCGGGGATATTCATTCATAACTATAGCAGAGGCCTTGGAACGCTCTCTGTTGTGGTCGGGGTGGGAGAGCGATGGAGTAACTGCAGGTTTGGTCCGTCCTCTAATAGTTTATGAACCAGGGTTTTTCCTGTGATCGCCGTTTATAAACCAGTGTTGTTGTTGTGCTCCGTCCAATAGCGGCGAGGATCGGACGTTAAAGAGCAGGACCTCAACGACAAACCTCGACGCAATGTCAGTTGGCAGGACAAAGGTGAGTGTGGAATTCACCTGGCCCTCCTCTGTGATTATGACGTCATTACTCCATAACTAATGTTTCCACTCTTTTAATCCATTTCTGTGGGGAATCTAGAATCTACATACAAGGCAACAAATGCTGGTAGAACGCTGGCAGGTTGAAGTGAAGAATGTTTCAGAAACACTAGGAAGTGACTGTGTGTCCATATTGATGCGTCCTCAGATCCGGTGGTGGTGCCGATGGATTCAGAGGAGGAGAAGGGTGACCATTCAGAACCAGAGAAGGAGGAGGACGTTGGCATCACCTTCGTGGCCCGCAAGGCTGCAGACCCGCCCAAAGAACGGCCCAAATCAGGTGAGGCTGACAGACGGAGGACAGGCTGCTGCAGGAGTCATTACGTGTCCTCGCGTTTGTTTATTGGTTCAGTCAGGTCAAACGCTTACGTCGTTTTAATAAGTTTAATGAAAATGGTAATGACATTAGGTTGGTGTAATTGGACGGCTCCGCTCTGATATAGCTCCCCGCCTGAAGTAAAACAACATTAAATACAATATTATTATTATTATTATTATTATTATTATTATTATTATTAAGGCGGGGAGCCCATAAACGTTTCAACCCCCCCGTAGGGAGGTAAACACAGAGCGAACCTGCAGGTGGAAGCCGAGGCGGTGGGTGGGACGACCAAAATGTAACTGGCTTAGCCGGTGGTGAAACACTGTTTAACCACGGTGGAGTGTGGCAACTCAGCTCCTTTAACTCAATTACCCACTAAATCCACACTACAGAGACAGAAAGTGCCTTTAAAATGATGTGAACAGCATAAATCGATTGAATGTACGGTACATTTCATACTTTAGGGACCTCTTGATTTTCGTCTGCACTTTTTCAACACACTGTATTGTCGGTTCTGTGTGGTTTCTTCAGTCCCAGCTCAGCTGGAGGTGTGCCAGAGCCCCTCAGTGGCCCCCCCGTCCCCCACCTGCGGGGAGAGGAACCTGCCCTGGAAGGGCGGCATCGGCACCCTGCCTGTGTGTGTGTCCATGGAGGCCACCAAGATCATCCCCATAGACCTCCAGCAGGCCTGGAACCAGAGCATCTCCTCCCTGGAGAGCATCTCCTCCCCGCCGGCCCCCAGCGAGCCCATACACCCCCGCGTCAGCGCCCTCTCCAGGCTGGGGGTCTCCCGGCCAGCTGCACCCCCAGGTGGGGCTGGAGGAGTGTCTGGAGGGCCAGGGGCTAATCTCGCCCAGGGCTCTGCCTGTTTCCAGTTCCCGGGGGGCGAGGAGGAGGAGGGAGCCCTCTCTGAGCAGGAAATGCAGCCCCTCATGTCGTCCTCTGTGAGGCCCCCCGCCCCTCAGCCCCCACCCCCGCCGGCCCAGGGCCCCGGGAGGAGGAGAAACCCCTGTGTGTACCTGAGGAGCCTGGTGACAGCGCCCCCTCCTGGTAGTGAGCCGCGCAGCAGAGGGCCCACTCAGCTGTAGAGTTCTCAGATGTTGCATTCTATCTCCAGCTGTGGAAAGAGGCTGCCCCATAAGCACAGATCTAGGACCAGGTTTGCCTCCTCAAATCCGAACCTCAACAATCCGGGGGGACAACGTACAACTGACCTTAGATCTGCGTCAAGGGGCACTTTATCCTACTCCACATCTTCAGGGCCCTTCTACTGCCTCCTACACTCACTCCTAGATACATACATACGGTACGCATACGCATGCACACACACACACAAAGACACACACGCACAAAGACACACACACAGACACACAGACACACACACACACACACAAATACACACACAAACACACACAGACACACACACACACACGCACAAAGACACACACACACGCACAAAGACACACACGCACACACACGCACGCACACACACACACACACACACACACACCCTCCCATCCAGCTCAGGCCGTCCACCCTCTTCTCTGTTACCCCCTCGCTCCGGATGAAGAGTGTCGACTCTCATCCGCTACAATAACACCCCAGTCCACAGGAAGAAACACAGCCATACGCTCCAAATCCATACAGGACCGTGGACCAACACCGCATATGACGAAACGGTGAAAGCAGGAGAGTTTCAATGTGGCAGCTGGTACAGTCACAGAGAGGCTAGGGAAGACAAAAAAGAAAATCTGGGAAAACAATTCCCATATGCATTTATATCTCCCCCACTGTCTCAAAGCACTCTGCCCTATTTTATACACTTGAATGTAAGTTAATGTCAAGATGTAAGCCTATTGAAAATATATCTGTCTAGACCGCATTACCCCGGCCTTATGGGGTGTGTCCGTCAAGCATTGAAGACTCCATTCACCCCCCCCCCTCACCCCCCCCCCCCCCCCACCCCGACCCCAAACTCTCCCTCTCGTCCCAAACCCACAAGAAAAGAGTACAACAAAAAAAAACATTTGGCAGGACCTCCAGCCAGTAAATGGCGATGCCTAACAGCTTAACTTTATTCCTTCAATTGGCATGGCCGCCCAAAACAAAACAAAAGGCCTTAGGTCCTGAGGGATTGGGCCCAGCCAGCCCTTGCTGTGAAAAGCCTGAATGCCTGGAGCAGAGAGAAGGCTGAAAGCACACACTGATCTCTATACCCCAGCAGTGTGTGGCGCTGTGTCACAACTACATGTGACAGGCATGAAAGTTTCTTTAATTTCATAAACAACTTCCCAAATGCCAGCTAATGCATCGATACTTAATGACCTACTCAATTCTGTGGTGATTCAGGAACCTTCCCTGTGGGGAGCCGCAGTATTGAATATGATGTATCACTGAAAGCTGCATGATCTTTTTAACACACTCACTGGTAGTGACAGGTTACTTGTGGTATTCGGGGGGGGGGGGAATCTGCTTTTCTCATCATACAGTTCATACATATACAGTCAGAAGGATCAATCAGAAAATCCCCCTAAAGTGACTTGGAAGTAGCACTTTAAACATCCTCTGTTTTCCTTTATTTTCCGTGTCCAGCGAATATAACTTATTTTCTATTTATTCTATTCTATCGACGCTTCTCTTATAAGTACTAAAGACATTTTTTTTTGTGTGTGTAAATGCTGCAACAAAAACTCGCAAAGCTACAGAAAATTGTTTGAATGACCAAAGTGTATAGAAGAGCGAAAGTGAACATTTATATGATGTATATTCTGTCTTTCATTGCCTTACCCTGTTATGTCTATGTAACTGTATATTAGTGAGTGATTGATGGCAATTATGATTTAAGTCTAATGTACTTTAGATGTGAAAAGCTGGCGGACAGTTCTCAAAGGTGATATATATACTGCGCTGTATTTACAGTATATTGACGAATCAGATATTGATTAAGAAACTAATAAGATGTTTTATGGGGTTACCTCAGCTCCTACTTGTCCTTCGGTAGATACCCAACAACAGTAGTTTTGTTTTACCTTTGAACTCCACTTAAGAGGTTTTACGCACTATTATGTATTCATGTAAGTACTGTATGTTCTTTTAATCATAGATAGTCCACTGTATGTATTTGTTTTGCCAAAGATTCACACGTTTTAGACCTTATTGATACTCCTATGGTAAAACAATTCATTTTCAGATGCTCATAGCCGACAAGCCACACTCTTTCGCCAGTGGATTTTATTTGATATGTGGTATGATTAATCCACCATGTAAAGTGTGGCAGACTTCTTTATGTAGGCTGTGTGGTCTGTTGAGAGGTCCATCCATGCTGCCTAACCACAGCAGACAACCTGATTTTGCCTTCCACACACAGTCCATGTCAATTCAACTTCACATCCGATTGTGTTATTGTACACTGCAATGCCATAAGGCCTTATTATGCGTTGTTATTTCTGAATTGTTCTTGGACTACAGTACAGTTGACATCAGAGTATTGTCATGAAGCAGTTACTAGTCCAACAAAACCACATCATCCAAAAGCTTGTTTCCAAACATCTCCATATAGTCTTAAGAGTGCATATTCATTATTGTTTGGTTGTTATGATAAAGACACCTGTCCACTGAGCAAATTAATGAAGGTGTGTTGAGCCTTATAAGGGGATGGATGCACAAAGAAGAAGAGGTCTTGACTTATGTGGAGTTTGCTGCTTGGTACTGAGTGCAGCAGTTGGAATTGTTTTATCTTAAGTGTTTCAGCTTGTCAAGTAGTAGTTATTATGCTATTCGTCATTTGAGCCCCTTCAATTTGGATTTATTCACTCATGAAAAAGTATGGAATGTTCTGAAGTCAAGTATTTTTTATGACTTGTTTTGTTTTGGAAGGATTTGTTTTTATCTGTGATTCGGGTTGCTGTACGGAAATTAAATTAAACATATCTGTGCCAAATGTTAACTTTGGCATTTGCCCAGAAACAAAGTAAATAAATGTGAGGAGTGCTTTTATGAATTAATATATTTGGTTTGTGCTTTATTGCTATGTAAATCAGAGTTGGATGTGGATAGGGACGTGAGTCAAATCAATAAACAAACAGATGCTATTCGCAATAATAATGATTTCAGTTAGTTCAGCTTCCCCCTTCCCTTCACCACTGAAGTGTGTCAAGGTCCAGCCTTTTGAAGCAGGGCATCCGGCATGTCCATAGGTGTCGGAGGACCTGTGGAGGCCAGTTAAAGGGGGATCCTGTTAGATAAAAGACCGGTATTCTCTTCTCTCTCTCCAAATCCCAGAGGCCCTAGGTAGGACTCCAAAAAGCTAGGCTCTCAAAGGAATTCTCTGCATTTATGTGCTAATGTGGCATTTCCCCCAAACCAGGGTCTGCAACTGGAGACAGCAAAAGATGAGGTCATTAGGTAGAGAACAAAAGTTGTATTTTCATCCAGAATGGTCGCCCTCTCTCTGTCTCCAACAGAGTATCCCTGAATTATTAATAAATAATGCTCCCTCTCTCTCTCTCTCTCTCTCTCTCTCTCTCTCTCTCTCTCTCTCTCTCTCTCACACTGATATTTGGATATCAAACATTTTCAAGAAAGTCAAAGGAATACAGTACATGAGCTCTCTCCAACTCGTTTTCAATACAACGATATTTGCTATAAATTCATAAAGAAGAGTGTGGTTTTACGTCAAGAGAACAGCAATAATGTGGGCCTACTGCACGACAATCACTCGGTCCCGTCGTCTCACCTTCCGTCACACCTTCCGTCACACCTTCCGTCTCACCTTCCGTCACACCTTCCGCGGCACCGTTCGGACAGGACGACGGTCGTAAGTAGCCAACTTGCTCGCAAGCGAACTGTTTTTCTGTGCAACTTTATGTTTATGCGACTACATATTTATGCAACTGCAATGTCACATACATATCAAATGACATGTTTTAAGTATTTTTTTTATTTAGCTCGTATAAGGTTTCTAGCTTCTGTTGTGTTTTCTCCGACAGGTGGCATCATTTATATGAGATTGCCATGACCGTTTAGCTAGCTAGTTAGCTTGCCGTAAATGATTGGCTCGAGTCGACAGTTAAAACACGGTAGCTAGCTACTACTTGAGACTCTATAGCTAACATGTTTGAATGAAACTAATATCTATAAAAAATTGCTTAGCTGGCTAATGTCTATTCTAGCTCATTGTTTTGCTCTCAGACAAACTAGTCAGTGTTCATGGATCAAATTTAACGCTTGCTAGCCTCGTAGCAGCTAGCTCCAATCCCCACGCTTCCCATAGACTATACTTCATTATCTAGCAGGTTAGCTGCATTCCCTGTTTGGACTGGACATTCACTCGGGCATTTCAGTGTTGACATTTGCTATTTAAGCCAGGGGGAATATTAGGGTATTGAAATTGTGTGAGTGAGTTCTATACTTTCCGTTTCATACAATAGGCTTACTGTAGGCCTACTTGAAACCACCACAAAAGCAACCCGTAACAAAACTAGAGGGGTACCGTTGCAGTCCATCGAGAGACTGGCAGGCAGCTTGCTCTGTCTGTGGTACTAACGGAGAATGTCTATGACTTTGTTAATGTCATTCCAATACTTCCCCCTCAGGCCATAGATGCAGTGTAACCTGGCTCTGTCAGGTCTGTGACAGCATGGCCGTCGGGTTACAGGTGGGCAGCACAGTGCTGTTGGTCCAGCCTCACCTGGGATACGGAGAAAAACAAACCTCTGAATGTTATTGTCTGGATGTCTTAGCCTGTTATGGCTGGTTACACAAAGCGCTCAACTACACATGAATTACCATGTTACTACTGTATGTAATTCCATTTTAATACATTGTTATTAGAGCAGGCTATTACAAAGGGGTAAGTTAGTGGAAGTTCTCGCGCAAGATTCCTTATTCAAGTAGCCCTCTTGCGCTTTCTCTGGAGACCAAGTAAGCTATGTACTCTCTGACCGCGTTTGATGTTTTGCAGAGTTGAACAAGGTTATAACATGTTATTGTTGCTAATGAGAAGTTGTCAGCAGTTTCCAGGCTACAATAACACTAAAAAATGCAGTCAATGTGCTTTTCAGGTGGTAGAATGAGTCCAACAAAAATGTCACCCAGACTCGGTGATCTGAAACAGAACCATCTGTGTTTTACACTAACTGTTCTCAGGTCTGCTCCAGCTGACTCTGCACTTTAACCTCCCAGCTGTTCAGTTTACTCAGGGCTTGTTCACTGGACCGCTGCGTGCACTGCCGTCCTCCCCTGGTCCTCCTCTCACCACTCAGGTCAATGAACCCCCATCTCCAATGAAAAACAAAGACCAAAGCACTACCAGACTTCATATGGTAACAATCGAGGCCCGGCCTATGTCAGGTCCGGCCAGCTCAAGGTGGACCTCCTTTAGTGGTAGATTGCCTCCGTATTATGTCTGACAATGGCAACATTGAACCCCTGGCGGGTCTCACAACCTTCTCAACCCTAGACCTGGCTAGTCTAGCCTGAGCTATTTTCATACACGCATGCACGCACACAGACACACACACACACACGCATGCACACACACACGCACGCACACACACACCCACCTCTAAAAGTGCTTACTCTGCTTCCCAGAGGAAGCCAGAGAGGGCCTAGGTGAATTTGGAACAACAAGGACACGATCCGGCTGCGTGCTCCACCAGAGGCGCGGTGGCTAGCGTACCCCAGCAGCAGAGGGCTGGAGGGGGAGAGAGGGACGGGGGGCTCTGTGTTAGAGACCGGCTGGCTGGCTGGTCGTGAGGGTGTAACAGGAGCAGCAGCACACGGCAGAATGGCCGCATGTGCGTCTAGACGGACACATATTGACTTGTGCTGACAGAGTTGTCGTAATATGAAAGTGAGATGAGAGAAACCGAAGACTCTGATGTTTTCCGTGCTTGTGAGCTCTCTCTCTATATGCTGTCCTCTCGTGTTGACAGATCGGCATCACAGTGGTGACGTCTTAAATCGTGTTCTCATTTATTTATTTTTAAATATATGTTTTTATGGCATTTCTGCTTTATTGGGATAGAGATATTAGAGATTGACAGGAAGGATGGGAGAGAGAGGAGGGATGACATGCAGGATATGTCGATGGCCGGAATCGAACCAGGGACCTTGCGATGATATGGTATGTGCCTCAGTGTGCTACGCCACTGAACGCCCCATGTTCTCATTTTTGATTGAACACTGTCCCTTTAAAACATGATTATGGAGGCAAGGCAGATTTGCTATCAAGCCAGACACATTTTTGTCATAACATAACCTATAGTACCAGTCAAAAGTTTGGACACAAACTTGCCAAGAGTGTGCAAAGCTGTCCTCAAAGCAAAAGGTGGCTACTTTGAAGAATCTAAAATATAAAACATATTCTGGTTTGTTTAACACTTTTTTGTTCACTACATAATTCCATATGTGTTCCTTCATAGTTTTGATGTCTTCAATATTAATCTACAATGTAGAAAATAATAAAAAATAAAGAAAAACCATTGAATGAGAAGGTGTGTCCAAACTTTTGACTGGTACTGTATGTGTTTCACACAGCATTTGCTTTACTATGCAATTTGCATGGTCTTGGAATATGTTTTATGGATTATAGGATTTTATGGACATTACATGAAAGGAATAGCAGGCTATGCCCTGGCCTGAACTTAGACAGAATGAGCAATTTATGTCATCGAGGTCAGCAAGGTGAGATGGCTTTCTTCCTGTGCTCCTGGCAGGTAGTTAAAATTGATGTAATTGTTGGCGTAGGTACCAACCTACCTCACCTGGAGACCCAGGTATAAATCAGCGGCTAATTGTAAGCCATGTCAGAGAGCCTCAGACTGGGGGCCTTTAGGACAATAACACGCATGCACGCACGCACGCACGTACACACACCCACACACACACACACACACACACACACACACACCCAGCAGCCTGGCCATAAACAGCGGGTTGAGTAAACAGGACTTAGTCTATAATAATAAGGACACTCCCTCCAGTGGTTTGCTTTTCTTTCTTTCTTACAGACACATTTGTTCATTTGTGTCTGTCAGCCTTGTATGGAAGGCCCTAACCCTAACCCTAACCCTAACCCTTAACCCCAGCCCTGTGGTTCAGCTACCACTCTGTTGTTCATTTGTGTCTCTCAGCCTTGTATGTAAGGCCCTAACCCTAACCCTAACCCCCGTCACTGTCACCCTAACCCTAACCCTAACCCTTAACCCCAGCCCTGTGGTTTAGCTACCACTCTGTTGTTCATTTGTGTCTCTCAGCCTCGTATGTAAGGCCCTAACCTTAACCCCCGTCACCCTAACCCTAACCCCTAACCCTTAACCCCAGCCCTGTGGTTTACCTACCACTCTCTTGGATATCCTGGTCTCATATGTTCATGTTTTCAAGCATTCAACGAAGCATCATGTAGACGGCAATGAGCTGTGCTGTAGGAAGATGACACGGTCTGCGTCTTCAGACAGATGTTTCAAAACGGATCAGCAGCACTGACTGAAAGCAGCCGTAACCTGCAGGCTGCTTCATATCTAAGCCCAAGTCACTCAGTATGTTCTAATGTATTGAGATCCTTACACTTCAAACATTGCTACTATGGGCCCGGGGCTGAGGGCTCAGCCCACCGGTGGTGCACACACACACATACACGCATCCACACGCACATACACACACACACACACACACACACACACACACACGGACGCTCAAGAATGAGTCCATTCTTTGAGGGCTTAATTGTGGGCCTGCTCTGTGTGGATTAGAGGGTGGTGCTAAGCTCACCCATGCGGACTGGCTCTCCCCATTGGCTCCCCGCGAATTGTTCCCCGGGGTGGAAAACCTGCTCGCATTCTTAACCGATGATTTGTATTGTCACACAGTGTGCAGCACGGCAGACAGCGCTGTCCGTGTGCCAGCCAGAGAACCCACACTTGAGAACAGTAATTTTCCATCAGGGGATGGATGGGGACGACAGGCAGGGTCAGAGCCCCACAGCCCCGGCCCTTCCACAGCCCCGGCCCTCTAACAGATCACCCTGGAACGACAGGGATGGACTCAGGCTGCGGAGATGGTTTCACATACAGATGCACTGCATACAGCCGCAAGAGTCTGGCTCCTCGTACAACAACAGTCAGTAAATCAATAGATCAGCAACACAATATAATAATGTAGTAATTAAGGAATGAGTAATAGCAAAGCAGTGACAGTGGTAGTGCAAAAGTAGTACAAAAGGGTGCAGTGTAGTAGTTTACAGTGGTTCATTTACAGTGTAGTAGTTTACAGTGGTTCATTTACAGTGTAGTAGTTTACAGTGGTTCATTTACAGTGTAGTGGGGGGGGGGCATGGGGTAGAGGTAGTGTGTGTCTTCAGGTAGAAGTTCCTGTGGGGGGGGTAGTGTCTGTCTTGAGGTAGAAGTCCCAGGGCGGATGGGGGGTAGAGGTAATGTCTATCTTGAGGTAGAAGTTACAGGGGGGGGTGGGGAGGGGGGGGTAGTGTCTGTCTTGAGGTAGAAGTTTCAGGCAGGGGGGGGTAGAGGTAGTGTCTGTCTTGAGGTAGAAGTTACAGGGGGGGGTGGGGAGGGGGGGTAGTGTCTGTCTTGAGGTAGAAGTTCCAGGAGGGGTGGGTGGTGGGGGGTAGAGGTAGTGACAGTTGAGCAGTTATGCTACAGCTTGATCTGTTGGAGGAGGCGGTCATGTAGAAAAATAAATAAAAAGAGACGTTCTCACTCAAAAAAATGTAGCTGTCATTGTCTCTGCGTCTGTGGGAGGAGACGCTATGCTGTAGCTAGTGTTTATGATGCAGCCAAGGGTTCATTATGGAGTGTTTTATGAATCTGTTTTGTAGTTATGCGCTTTAGATGCTGCAACCCCAAAACAACAACAGTCCCATCAATTACAACGGAACGAGCTGAGCCCTGGGCCACGCCGGGGACAGTACACTGTGCGGCTATGACTGCCTTAGCTGGATAATCACCACTTTTGATTTTCGCGTCGGGACACTGCGGTGTTGTTGCCTATGACTGCACGCTGGAAGTATTTTTCCCCCCTGATTGCGTGACAACATATCCCATCTCTTCCGTAGAGAACACAGAAGGAGAGGCAAGCGGTGGTTGTCCAAATCTAGCTGGTTGTTGTCGTTGCCTGTATTGTGCTGATTGCTGTGTTTAGAAGACCCGGTAGAAAGTAAAACAGGAGACACACGTTGCCACCTTCAGTCAGCTGACCCACCACCTGACACCCTCTCGCACCAAGGCATGCATATTCAGCAGCCGTATGAAAGAGCTGCGGTCGAGAGGCCAGCCTCCTGCAGAATCCATTAAAGCTGCTTTAAAGTTGACGCGTCTGGGACAGTGCCACCGGAGTCAAGTTTGGGGTCGCCCGAGGGAGGCTAATAGGATATCTCAAAGGCTCACTTGAGGGGCTTTCGGTTAGAAGGCAACCTCCAAAGCAGAACCCCCCCTCCCCCTCGGCCAGGTTTTAAAAGTATAATCGAGCCTGCTGACCTCTGCCAAAAAGCTGTTTTAAAGGTCTATAGCCCAGACAGAGCAGGTATAGGAGCCCATAAAAAAGACTCCACCCCCATCAATTACTGCGTCTTAAACACGGGAAAGTAGCATGCATTCCACGGGTGGTTTACTTTCCACTGCCAAAATGGACCAGGTATTCCAAATATGTAATTGCCCGTGTAAACCTGGGCAGTTTCCTTGGCTGAATTGCTGTGGTACTAAACAACATGAATATTTCAGGCAATGAATTATTTGTATTGGTGGAGTTTTTTTTTTATGGGCTTGTTAACTGCATGTCATTGTGTGCAGATTAACAGTAGCAATTTATTTATCGTATTAAAAAAAAAAAAAAAAAATAGAAAGAAAGAAAGAAGGAATGTTGCAGCCAAATCTCATACAGCCAAATCTCATTAATCATTTTGGCCAGCCTTGGCTTCGTCCCATCAAACGACTGTTAAGGTTGAAGGAGCTGAGGGCCGCCCATTGTTCCTCTTATAGCCGGTCTAGTTTAATCTGGCTCCACTTGAGTATTTATTACTGCGTCTCTTGGGGAGACGTCAGGACATACTGTAGAACAGCTCTCATTTGTTTGCTGCGTCCACGCTTCGGTTGGCTGTAGCTTAGCATTCTTCCAGCAGCCCAGTACAGAAAAAGCACATGTTTGAAATTAAGACAGAGATAAATGACAGGAATTTAGTTTTTCCTGGTGTGTTGGTCGGCTGGTTGTTGGATGCCTTCGTTTGTATTGCTTAGCCCAAGATCAGTGTAGCTGATGGCTGTGAGGAGCCAGTTAACTGACTAATGGAAACCTCAGTGAACTAAAGCCTAGAGATTGACGTTGATTGAATACAAGCTTTGTATGTGTTTTTCTTCTGCCAGGTTGGATGAGTCTGACAGACATACTGTAGTTGAAATATTCTGGAGAGAAATCTCCTTCCTGCCTGAAGGCAACATCAATCCTGGGGGTGAACAGCTGTGAATAACAGGTAGGCTACAGTTTGTAGAAAGACTCAGTTGAATAGACGTTGATGGCGGTTAGACGTATTTGAAGGTTCATGTTTGAAGGTCTGAATCCATCCTGATGAGTGATTTGTGTTCCTCAGAAGACCGTCACGTGTGCAGTGTAAGAAAGGGATCGGTTTTCCAGTACAGAAAACCCAGCCTTCCTTTCCCCTTATTCAGCATTCAGCCCAACGTCCAGTCGTCCTGTGCTCTCTAGTCAAGCATTCAGTGATTCAGTGATGGACGCCCTGGCTTGCGTTACTCAGGTCCACAGCTAGCTGCTTCATTCATTATTCAGTGCCCGGTCACTCCCTCAGATGAGAAGGCTCTTAATATTCATTCAAACGTTCTAATGGTCCCAGGGTCTTTTCCCCTGTCACAGTGTTCCCCTCTCCCCAAGGAGACTCCCTGTCCCTCTGCTGCCGCTGCTGGTTCTCCCAGGGTTAAAGGGTTAGTCTGTGTGGGTGGACCACCGGCACATCACGTTTATGCAAACGTGGTAAATATGGGTGTCTCTCACGTTTAATTGGTGTGTCATGCTTGGGAATTAGATGGAAAGTGTGTGTGTGTGTGGGTGTGTTTGTCTCGGGGTGTGTGTGTTTGTGTCGGGGTGTGTGTGTGTGCATTTGGTAGACGTTGGCCTGAGAAGTTAATTAGATTAATGATTTGCCATACTTAAGTAATTGAGTCAGCAGATCCCGTGAAAATCTCAACGAGTCTCAACAGCTGTTTTAATTACATAATTGTGAGCGCAGCAGCCTACAGCAAACACACATGGCGACAGGTCCATAAACCACTGATGATGCTCGTTCACACCCAACGAGACTGGCTTGCAGACACACAACAGACACACGGAGCCTATCCTGTATCTGCTTCTCCGCTCATCGGACGCCTCAGCCACATCTGCTGTGTGGGCTGTGCTCTGGAGAGAAGGGCCTTCTGAGCTATCAGAGCTATGTGAGGAATGGGAGACACTTGAGGGCTTTTCGTCAGCGTATTTTTCTGCGAGTTTCATGAGGCCACGGCGTGACACCGTTACTCAAGGTTCTGCGTCGTCTAATCAGCTGTGACCTCGCGCCAGGGGCTGCGCGGCGACTTTGAAAACGCAAAGGAAACACCGCTTGTGTGTAGCGTGTGTTCAAACCTGCCGTTCCCCCAGGGCCTCTATGAGGTGCGATCACGTAAATCACATTTTCCAGTCGGTGGTGTTGACACAAGGGCCTCTCCATGCAGCGCCTGAACGTCAGCTGAGACCGGAGTGAGTGGGTGCTCTCGTCAGACCCTCCTCATGGCACACAGCTCAGGGCACCTGGGCCTGGAGCGTTTCCTCTGTCAGACCCTCAGCGCTCGTTGTTAGGATTTAATGGCCGTGTTAGACCGGAGGTTACAAGACACTCCACTCTGGGAAAGGAAATGTAAACACCCAAGTGTCCTGTCTGACTGTGCAAACACACCATGGAGAGAGAGGGAGAGAGAGAGCGCGCGTGTGTGTGTGTGTGTGTGTGTGTGTGTGTGTGTGTGTGCGTGCGTGGGTGTGTGCGTGCGTGCGTGGGTGCATGAGTGCGTGTGTGAGTGCGTGTTTGACTGTGTGTGTGACTGTGTGTGCGTGCGTGTGTGTGTGTGTGTGTGCGTGCGTGCGTGTGTGCGTGTGACTGTGTGTGGCCAGGCAGCGACACACACAGACATTACTATTCCCTCAGCCCAGCAGGACACATCCTAAACGCCGTCTAGAGACTGTGATAAAGGCTTAAACAGTGGCTGCAGACGGCCAAATGTCCACGGCCAAATGTAATGAAAGTTGAATGAGGTGATGTCTTTTTTTTTTTTGTTTATTCTAAAAATATATATATTTATTTATTTTCACTATGAGATCATTGTAGGCTAATGTTTGAGGCCCAGGCAGACCATTGTAACTAGGCTGCACTCACTCCAGGTGAAACACACGTCAAGCTGTTGCAAACAGCAGCCCCGCAGTTCGAGTTGCTCCAACCGAGTCTTGAACTCGCGACCTCTGACTCGCCAACACACGTGACACACATCTCCTCAAATACGCGATGTTAACCAGCTACGCCATCGTAAAAGCTAGCAGTTGAACAGCGTGGGTGGGGGTGTTTGAACTTGACGAGTGACTTTTACTGTCTCCACTCAGTTACACAGGCTAATTTCACTTCAGGAAAATGCTTAAACCCTTGTACCTACAGTACCAGTCAAAAGTTTAGACACACCTTCTCATTCAATGGTTTTTCTTTATTTTTTTTATTATTTTCTACATTGTAGATTAATATTGAAGACATCAAAGCTATGAAGGAACACATATGGAATTATGTAGTAAACAAAAAAGTGTTAAACAAACCAGAATATGTTTTATATTTTAGATTCTTCAAAGTAGCCACCTTTTACTTTGATGACAGCTTTGCACACTCTTGGCAAGTTTGTGTCCAAACTTTTGACTGGTACTGTATGTGTGGACTACATGATGCAATATCACGCAACATTATCACTGTCCAGGGTGCGGATAATGTCCCTCTAGTGTGCAGGGCGTTAGTCTGCTCTATGAAGGGTGCCTCCTAATGACTGGTTAGTAATGCCCAGTAACACCCAGTTAATTGTGCTCAGGCTGTGGTGCCCAGGTAAACACACCTCTCTGCCCTGGCTTTCACGGGGCCATTGTGTTTAATTTGGGTGTTCAGGTTAATGCCCCCCCCTCCGGGGTGGGTCGACCTGTTCTG
>NC_139673.1:2417377-2432377 GCF_951799395.1 Argentina silus | reverse complement strand
GCTTCCGTTGTGTTTCTGAGCGACTGGCCGAATGGAAGCCTACATCTTCAAAACAGCATTCAATATGGAAGTGATTATCTTATGAATGGGACTAGTGACAGAAACTATGGAGGACTTAAGCCCACTGTTCCCAATCAAGTCCCTTGAGGTTTTTGGGGTGGCTGGCAAAACATTGATTAAGCAACATTTTCATTCCATCGGCCTCGGAAGAGTTAGCGCTCCCGCTGACGTTAGCATGGTCTGACCCCTTGGTTCCTCTCCAAATTCATCTGCATTAGTTCAAACACTGGTCTCTGGGGGGACGGGGATAGTTGCAGTGAAGTGGAACAGATTGGATTCCATACATGTCTTTTGTAGATCTGACCTCCTTCCTCTTACACCAACAGCAAAGGTCGGGGTCAAAGTAAGCACTGGCCAAGGTGATGGATTTATCACCCTGAGGTCAAAGTTCAAGCCCGTCTATTATGGCCTTTTAAACGTAGTCGCCCATTCAGACTGTGGCCATAACTGTAGATCCCTGTCTCTGATACAAAAAACAGGTCTATTTATCTTGGTTCAGTCTGACATCCTTCTCCATAAACTCTGTGTGTGTGTGCGTGTGTGTGTGTGTGTGTGTGTGTGTGTGTGTGTGTGTGTGTGTGTGTGTGTGTGTGTGTGTGTGTGTGTGTCTGTGTGTCTGTGTGTGTGTGTGTGTGTGTGTGTGTGTGTGTGTGTGTGTATTGACTGCAGTGTTGTGCTGCATTAGCTGGGTATCCTGCCAGAGTCTCCTCTGGGAGCATCTTGTGTGTGTGTGTGTGTGTCTGTGTCTGTGTGTCTGTGTGTGTATTGACTGCAGTGTTGTGCTGCATTAGCTGGGTATCCTGCCAGAGTCATCTTGTGATGTTGGCTCCTCCAGTCCAGCCTTCTGTTAGGTTGCTAATTGAGAAATGCATAGGATCCCCTCACAAGACAGGCTCCCGGTGACGCTGCGGCCGCACCAACACACCCTTCTGTCTGTGAATGGCCAACCCGCTGGCAGTGTTGTTAGCCTCAGGAGTATAGCTGACCCTCGCTGATTATCACCATCAGGCCTCATTGTTGTCTTTTGGTGCAGATACGGTGCGAAGCGTAGAATACATTTTGCCTCAAGTCAAAAGTCTTATTCTTGGCCCAAATTACAGAATGAGTCCACTGAGATCTTGTTTATGAATCGTATTAAATGCTATTCGAAGGTCTCAGGGGCCCAATGGCACTGTTCTGGCCAAGGAGTGTGTTGACTAGCATTGCCATGGTGATGGTTGAGTTATCTTAGCCTCTCCTCTGTGGCTGGGTGGACCTGTTTGTCCAAGGGCGATGATGTCACCGTGGTTAGCCTGCACTGCAGGGGTCACACACACGCACACACAAACACACACACACACACACACACACACACACACACACACAAATGCACGCACGCACACACACACACACACACACACACAGACACCTCCTAAACAGCACAGTTATATATTTTCAATTGTTTTTCATGAGACAAAACAAGTTTTATGACCGAACTGTGCTGTTATGAAGTCATGGGTGCCCTCAGCTGGCTTTCTTCCTCATTCCTGAACACACATGACACGGTGTGGGAGTGAGAGGCTTGCATTGATGTTGTCTTCTGTCCTCTCCTACATCATCCAGTTAATAGGCTCCGAGACGCACAGCAAGACAGGCGCTTTAAGGCACAGACACACACACACACACACACACACACACACACACACACACACACACACACACACACACACACTCACAAGATGCTCCCAGAGGAGACTCTGGCAGGATACCCAGCTAATGCAGCACAACACTGCAGTCAACACAGCGCCCGACGCTCTCTCTCCGTGACCGTGGTTTGATCACACGGGCCGGAAAGCAACGGCAAAAAGTCCTGTTTGACTCCTAGGATGATGTCAACATTGTAAAGGAGTGGTTGGTCCATTCAGCGGTGCAGATATCTCCCTCCATAACGCACACACAGACATAGGAAAAATGTCGGCCTATAATAACGTCAATATTGCACATTTGGCAGTCTATTAACTCCTTAAACCCACAGTGATTGGCGGCTCCCATTGTTGCCATTGACAAGCGCGGCCCAGGCGACCGCGTTAACAATGCAGCAGCCAGCGCCGTCTCCCCGCGGAGAGATCGCCCCAGCTAGATAACGACGTCATGCACAATGAACGACGGATATGCAAGGCCTTATCAAATGACAGCGATGCATCAGCCTGGAGATCCACATCTACCCGTCTGGCTGCCTCAGCATCTGCAGCAGAGGAAACAGGGGAATAAAGCAGATGCAACTGACAGACCTATAAAGCTTTATTGGTGTTTTACAGTCGTACGTAATATAATATATATATATATATGCCATTTAGCTGACGTTTTCATCCAAAGCGACTTACATTGCAGTGAGTGGAGTGCATACATTTTAGTATATATGGTCCCAGCGGGAATCAAACCCACAACCTAAGCGTTGTTAGCGCCACGCTCTACCAACTGAGCCACAGAGGACAAGAGGACCAGAGGCTGGTCCATGAATATCTAATGAAGGCCTCTCCATCACGTACGGGACCGACGTGGCCGACAGTCACGGAACACTGACAAGTGCTGATGGAAGCGGAACTCATTTGAATGTCAGAACATGTGACCGAATGTGACGCGTCGAAAACACCCATTTGACCCAGTAAACAGAAACATAGGGAGCTGCGCTTTCGTTTCTGTCTGTGTTCATTCCTCCTTCGACGGCTGAAGCCTTGTAGAGGAGCAGACATTCCCAGCAGGCTATTTCCTTGGTTGATAAGGACGTTTAATCATATAAGCATGATAAGCATTTTATGATAGTGCATGGAAACAGATAGACATTTTATTATTTTTGTATGTATTTTTTAGAGCATTTCTGCTTTATTGGGATAGAGATAGTAGAGATTGACAGGAAGGATGGGAGAGAGAGAGAGAGGAGGGATGACATGCAGGATATTGAACCAGGGACCTTGCGATGATATGGTATGCGCCTTAGTGTGCTACGCCACTGGGTGCCCCAACAGATAGACATTTAAGCCTGGATTTGCCTGTCATGGATATTCTTTTGATGATCAACCCCCATTGTCCCAGAGTGTGTAGTAATATATACAGGGTCATTTGTCACACAGGACACCATAATACACTGTGGTGATGGAGAGGCTTTCATTAGGTATTCATGGACCAGCCTGGTATTGTGTGATGTGATGCTCATTTCTCTTCACCTCTCATCTGTGGTGTAAGGGGGCAGGTCAAAGGTTAATAGTCTTATTGGAGTAGACTTCACTAGACTGTATTAATGACTGGCCTCATGATCCATGTGGAGTCTTGTTAGTGTATTCAAACCCTGTTGTAGCCCAGAGCCATGTACTGAATACAGACAGTTTGGCAGTTGGTGTTTTTAACCAGGAGCGATATGATGCATTTGAATGATTCTCATTCCAATTCAATTCCAGTGTTTTGCATGACATCACGTGATTCCACGGTAGCCGTAGGGCGAGATGGCTGTTTGTAACAAATGGGGATCCATGAGACCAATGCCCTTCACTTTGGGGAAAGCTGCAGGTTCGCGCCATTGACATTCAGCAAAAATTATAGCGTCGCTCACCGGCCCACAGCCTACAGATCCCACGGCCCACAGATCCACCATCCAGTCTACTACTGGTCTACACACAGTATAGTAGGCTCCCAGAAGCGTATTCACTCTCCAACCGCCAACCTCTCACCTGCCAACAGGCTTATTCAGGTGGACTAAACCAGCGGCCCCACCCTGTCACCTTCATGAATGGAGCTCCACCGTGTGGGTTTGGATATCGATGTTTACTCAATGAGAGACTGTTGATTCCTCCTTTGTGTCTTACCGTATTCATCTACAGTGCTGCGTAGCCCTGTTTCTATCTAGGTCACGGGGTGACTTACTGTTGGCTTATCTAAAGAAAGGCAAACATTGCTACTGTACTGTACCAACTGACAGAAATGTAACATTAATGACTGCAGGTGATTTCTTGTGTTTGCATACAGTAGTTTGTGTTGAAACCTGCCGGATCTACAGGGCCTATCTGGGTTAACAGGTGGGGCTGATATGGCTCTGTTTGAGTGTGTGTGTATGTGTGTGTGTGTGTGTGTGTGTGTGTGTGTGTGTGTGCGTGTGTGCGTGTGTGCGTGTGTGTGTGTGCGTGTGCGTGTGTGTGTGTGCGTGCATGTGTGTGCATGCCTGTGTGTGTGTGTGTGTGTGTGTGTGTGTGTCTGTGTCTGTATCTGTGTCTGTGTCTGTGTCGATATCTGTGTGTGTGTGTGTGTGTGTGTGTGTGTGTGTGTGTGTGTGTGTGTGTGTGTGTGTGCGCGTGTGTGTGTGTGTGTGTGTGTGCGTGCGTGCGTGCGTGCGTGCGTGCGTGCGTGCGTGCGTGCGTGTGCTCAGCTTGGTGTGTGGTTACAGCACGTGTCCTCTAGTGTTTGACTGAAAACAGCTCCTCCACCGCAGGTGGTTTCTGTATGGACTGCCTCTGTAAACAGGAACAGCCATGAAGCCCGTTGAGTCATTTCACTGTGTTGGTAACTGAAGTTGCTCTTATCACGATGCTGCGGAGCGATTATCTCAACTGATTGAACGGAGGATAGTGTTACTCGTTGCCGAATCATATCATATCATAGATATGAAGTGTATGAGTAATACTATAAGGCGTTTTAGTGTCAATATTCATGGCAGCACAGTGAGCTGACTTTGCCTTATTGTGTAAGTTGAGGTTCGGTTATGAGCTGAACTCGGTAGAGAAAGAAGTCTGGTTTGGGGGGACTCAATGTAAGACAACCCTGGAAGTGGCTCTGTCACAGTCTGGTGTTATGACTGTATCCTGAATAGACCTAGTCTCTCCGCCACGGAGCCAGACAGGGGCAGGGAGCTGGGGAGGTTTCTGGGAGGCCGTGTCACTGGGTTCATAATGCAGTCCCATTCCTGAAGCAGAGGGGGACATAAGCCCCAACCATGAGAGAAGATCAAATATTTTGGTTTGTGTAAACCATTTCAGAGGAGCAACTGAGCTCATCCTATGGTGGTAGTAGTGTGTGTGTGTGTCTGTGTCTGTGTCTGTGTCTGTGTGTGTGTGTGTGTGTGTGTGAGTGCGTGCGTGCCTGTCTGTGTCTGTGTCTGTCTGTGTGTGTGTGTGCATGCTTGAGGGAGAGTCTTTATGACCTTGATCCTGAGGACTAGGGGTCTCTGCGTAAGAATGAAAAAACAGCCTCTGTAGCAGGAAGATAAGGAGGATATGATCAGACACCAGAGAGAGCCTGTTCCATTTACGTTACGTTATTACACTGTTCTGAAGCAGCTCCCCTCAGGATGGAAGCAGAGGAAAAACCGCCTGCTGCAGTAAATGTTTGGATAGTGAGTCCTTTCTCCCACTGATGCCTTATTTAGACTGCTTAATATGATTAGTAGCCTAAATCTTGTCGGGCCCTTGTAATTTACTGCATAAGCAGTGACCCATTGCCCCAAACTCAGTTGACGCTCGTCCTGGCCCAGATTGAACAGCAGGTGAACTCAGCTAATTAACATGGATTATCGTGGAGGCCCAGGGTGGGATTGTAATCTCTGTGTTGTTGCCCTGCCTTGCCTTCATGGTGGTCCGTCTGCTGTCTGTTGTCTGCACCGGCCTACTGCTAAACGCCAAGGGGGATTCTTGGGACGACCCGACTCTGATGTCACCCCGTTGAAGCTGATATTTAGAATGGGTAAGGGTTAAGGTAAGGGTTAAGGTTAAGGTAAGGGTTAAGGTTAAGGTAAGGGTTAAGGTTAGGGTTAAGGTAAGGGTTAGGGTTAAGGTAAGGGTTACGGTTAAGGTAAGGGTTAGGGTTAGGGTTAGAGTTAAACCAGGGTTAGGGTTAAGGTTAGGGTTAAGTTAGGGGGTTAGGGTTAGGGTTAGAGTTAAATCAGGGTTAGGGTTAAGGTAAGGGTTAGGGTTAAGTTAAGGGTTAGGGTTAGGGTTAAACCAGGACTGTTCAAAGCTGTTTTGGCAGGAGATTAGGATTGAGCCACGTAGGGAGGTGGGCGACCTTGTTTACGAGACCGTGCTGCTCGCATGAGCTGATGTTTGCTTTCCAATGTTTACCTATGTGTGGATGTTGCCTATGGAAGTGTGTGTTTACTTCCTGGGATAACCGTCTCCCTCTGTGGGTCCACCTCAGGCGTGTGTAGGAAGGCCCAGGGCAGACGTCAGATCTTTCACCACCCAAATAAAGGGTTTAACATACTGCCTTGTTTTAGCCCAGGGCTGTTATTGACTCTGACCGGGTTCATCCATGGCTTATGTTGGGCATGAAATACAGAGGCCTTGTGTGAGTTAAGTATCCAAAGCCTTGGAGAAGACCTGCTCAGAAGATTGCCTTTGATTCAAGCACTTGTTAGAGTGTGAAACTTCTCACCTGAATGTCTCATTTACATTTTACATTTAGCAGACGCTTTTATCCAAAGCGACTTAAAACAAGTACATTTGTCACTTACAACAAGTAAGTGAATCATCAATCCATCAGTTATCATCAAGAAAAACATCTATGCCTGCACCAGCGGCCCTTGGCAGTCACAATGCTAGAAGAAGGAAGGATTACTTTATATTCGGCTGAATCTCATGACACTGGTATTCAGACGATTGTTTCAACAATGATGACACTTTGGAGAAGCAATCATAGAATCGGAAGGAAAATGAGACGTACAGACATAATAGTTCTACCACTAATCTACGTCTGCCAGTGATGCGTGGCGAGCCTAAGTCTGACGGTCATTTGGTAAAGACATCATAATGGCGTCTACAGGCATTGGGTATCGTATGAATGGAAAACACTCTGTTCTGGCCACACTGGCCATTTCACCTGGGGACGGGGTTCTCCCATTTCCATTCCACAGACCTTTCTAGAGGCTTCTCTCCCCCCAGCGGAAGAGTTGAACTGAACCTCTGTTATTACTGGGGTAGGCCAACGGGCCGTGTGTTTTCAGTCTAAATGCCTGGAATTCTTAGTGCTTAGATAAAGAGCACCGCAGTAAGAGAGAGAGAGAGAGAGGTGTGTGTGTGTGTGTGTGTGTGTGTGTGTGTGTGTGTGTGTGTGTGTGTGTGTGTGTGCGCGTGTGCGCGCGCGTGTGTGTGTATTCTATGAAATTCTATGAAAAAAATCATAGAATCGGCCAGAAAATTCGACGTACAGTACGGACATGAAAGTTACACTGCTAATCTCCGTCTGCCAGTGACACTGTGTGACCAGAGAGGATGGCACATGGCTGACTGAGCTGTAATCAGGAAAGCACTGCACTGTGCTGTACTGTATCTGCCCCCGGTGGCAGGGACGGGACATGACAGCTCCACAGCAGATAAAGCATGAACTCACTCTAGTGTTGTTTTACTGCACGGCACACTGTCCTACCCTGTGCATTCCAGCACCGACGGGTCCACCGCACCATCTACCACCTTCTGGGAGTTTGTTAGAGGGGATAAAGGCAGGCGGTGGATCCATGGATCATCGTGTGTCTCTCAGGCACAGGCCTGACCTAACACACGGGACGGAGCGAGGAATGGTGCCAGACACGTGTCTGATACCGTTCCCGATTCCGTTCCGTGTGTTACAACGAGCCCCCGTCCTCCGATTTCCACCTCTTGCAGCACACAGCACATCGTCTGCTTTGTTTGCATTGCTTTGATCCAAACTCTGTTCCCCCAGGGCTTTCTACATTAGCCTTGAACTGGACTGGCCCCTAATTGTGCCCAAATTCTGGTTTAATTTGAGTATTAATTTGATTAGTGTTTACTTTATCTCCTGGTCATGTGTAGTAGGTTGTTCTGAACTTATTCTGCTTTTGCATCTGATCATATTTCTAATGTTGAAGCAGTTTAGTTTGGGCCTGTTTTTTTCCGGCGGAAATTAGTCAAATAGGGCACAAGGCTTACGTGGTTAACTGATTGTAGTTAGGGTTAGGATTAGCGTTAGGGTTAGGGTTAGAGTTAGGGTTAGAAGTAGCTGTGTTGTTTGTGTCTACCCTGGGACTGTGTCCTGCTGCCTCTGCTCCTACCAGCCGAGGCTCCTCCTCTGGGTTGTCAGGCCTTGGAATCAAATCTCTGTAATTACGGGAGGAGGCAGCATATGGCATTGTTTACCCAGGCCCACTCAGGGCACGGGCCGCGGCCACACCATTACAGATCCTTTGTGTTTCTGCGTGTATGAAAGGAGGTCATCCATGTTTACACAGAGGCCTCTCTCTGTGGCCTGCGTTTGGCCCAGACGGGCAGACATGTTGTCCTGCTCTGCATCAGCTGTAGCCATCTTTGATAATGCAGGACCAATCTAATTTCCCATCAGGCCCTGCTCCTCTGTGAGAGCACATGACAGTGTGTCAGCGTTGACAGATCAGGAGTCCATTAGCGGCTAACGAGAAACACATTCTGCTCTTTTTATCCCCTAATGGCTTTACTTTGTCCAAATTGGGTTTCTGAGAAACAAAAACACTGTAGTCTCCTTTGTTCACGCTTTGATGTACAGGCAGTTGTGTGAGGCCCTTTTTGCTCCTTGCCTTTTTACCCCCTTGAACAAAGCCAGCCAAAGGGGGTGGCGGGGGGGGGGGGTGGGGGGGGGCGGGGATTTTGAGTCAGTAGACTCTAAATGCATGCCTATTATTAAATGCATGCAGTTTGAGAAAGTGAAGATTCAAGACCCTGGTGCTCGCCTACCGGGCGGCAAAGGGAACAGCCCCTTCGTACTTGCAAGAAATGGTCAGCCCCCAAACCTCTGCCCGATCACTCCACTCTTCCACCTCAGCTGGCCGCCTGGCACCGCCGCCTCTACATGGATACAGCAGCCACGCTACTCGGTCACGGCTTTTCACTGTTCTGGCGCCCTGCTGGTGAAACGAGCTTCACACTGCTGTCATGACTGCAGAGTCACTACCTATCTTCCGCCGAAGATTTAAGACCCATCTCTTCAGGCTACATCTTAACTGTCCCTCCTAAAGACCTTTTCATCCCCAGTACCCCCCTGTACAAGTTTCTCTCCTGTTAATAAAAAATAAAAATCTTCCTTCTTCTAGCATTGTGACTGCCAATAGCCCCTGGTCCTAGCATAGATTAATTTTTCTTATGATGACTGATGGATAGATGATTCACTTACTTAGTCAAATGTATTAGTCGCTTTGGAGATTTAGGTGTCTGCTAAATGCCATAAATGTAAAAATGTAGATGTAGCACAGATTTCACAAGGTTTCCAGTTAGGCCTAAGGTGTGAAGCTCCTTCCTCAGTCCCGTTTTCCATGACACCTCTCACGTTTAACCTCCCCTGGACAGCGGGCTGGGGCCTCCAGGCCTCGTCTGTTCCATCTGATTCTATCATGCGTTTCATAAAGCTGGAGAGACGCCCGCCCTGGCTTTATGCCTTACGTCTCTCTCTCACAGATTCAAAACAAACTGTCAGGTCTGCTTTGTCATCGTTGCTGTCCTCCCTCAAGCCCTTGTTGTTGTTGCTGTGTTGGCACGGCCGGGCAGTTTGCTGACATCTGTTGCATTCCAGCACCGACGGCTCCACCACACCATCTACCACCTTCTGGGAGTTTGTTAGAGGGGATAAAGGCAGGCGGTGGATCCATGGATCACCGTGTGTCTCTCAGGCACTGGCCTGGCCTAACGCACGGGACGGAGCGAGGGATGGTGCCAGACACGCGTCTGATACCGTTCCTGATTTCGTTCCGTGCGTTACAACGAGCCCCCGTCCTCCGATTTCTACCCCTGCCAGCCTCCGCTGGCCCAAACATGTGGTCTCTGTGTTCAGGTACGTTGTATGAGTGTTGTAGTGAGGCGGGGCGCGGCTTGTACAGTATGCCCATCCATCCTCTTGATTAGGAGAAGCACAGAGCCTGCAGATACACAGAGGGTGTTTAGACTGGGGGACCAGCTGTATATGAGGTGGGATCGTTAGCCTAAATATTGGGTTTGACCTCTCTGTCAGAACCAGGCCCCGGCTCTCCTTCCCCTCCCCCCTCAGTCAACATGTGTAAAGTTTTAAGTGGTGACTAATATTCTTATGTCAGAATGTGTAGGTCAATAAAAGCACCCCCTAATGGGCTTCCAGTCCAGATTAACAAGCTTGTGTTAGAGGAGGGGGGTAAGAAGGCAGGGGAGGGGGGTAAGAAGACAGGGGGAGGGGCGGGGGGTGGGTGGGAGGGGGGGTTGGTGTATTTACACTGTTAACTGCTCCGCCTGGAGCTGGGTGCGAGATGTGTAGTACTGATGGAGCTGTAATGCACCATTAACCATCCTCCTCCACGGTTTACACACACACACACACACACACACACGCACGCACACACACACACACACCTCGCCCACGCTGCTGCTGCAGGGCAGGGCCGCAAGACTGGAACTGTCACTAAGGTTTTTTGGAACAACACACACACACACGCACGCACACACACAGACACGCAGACACACACACACACAAACGCATGCACGCACACACACACACACACACACAAACACACACAAATGCACGCACACACACACACACACACACAGACACACACACACACACACACACACACACAGACACACACAAATGCACGCACACACACATAAACGCACGCACACACAGACACACACACACACACACACACACACACACACACACATCCGCCCTCAAAGCATACAGAGATAGTCATCTCTGGCAGGTCTGGAGCTGCTGCCTGTGTTCTCCTCTGGCCTCGGCCTGTCAGGGCTGGAATAAACACAGGAACAGGCCCTGCCAGCCTGGAGTCTCTCTCTCACGTGCAGGAGGAGCTTCACCTGGCTCCTCCATCCCTCCCTCTCTGATCCAAACATCTCTCCCCTCAGTTATCTTATCAGCTCTGTGTGTTGTCTCTCTATCGCTATCTAAACAAAGCTACTCCATCTAACCAGTGTGTGTGTGTGTGTGTGTGTACGTGTGTACGTGTGTGTGTGTGTGTGTGTGTGTGTGTGTGTGTGTGTGTGTGTGTGTGTGTGTGAATACACAAGGAGAGAAAAGAGAGAAAAAACGAACACCCACATTCATCCCTGTTCCGTGTGACTGCTTCAAAACCACGTCTCATTTATGGACCCATTAGTTATTTATGGTAATGGCAGGAGGTAGCCTAGTCTTTTATGAGTTATTAAACTGATTACCGTGTATATATTTCTTGTCATTGTCACATTACCTTATCAATTACACGTGATTATTAAGAATCATTAAAAATCTCAGCAGTTCAGAGTGATTTTGCCATCCTTGCATCCTGTCGGGATTTAAGACTCCCTGATGTACTGTAGAATCGTATCTTAACAAGCGTTGTATAGGGGCGCTTCGTGGCGTAGCACACTAATGGACATACCACATAATCGCACGGTTCCTGGTTCGATTCCGACCCTCGACATATCTTGCATGTCATCCCTCCTCTCTCTCACCCTTCCTTCCTGTCAATCTCTGCTGTCTCTATCCCAATAAAGCAGAAATGCCCTAAAAACATGTTTAAAAAAAAAAAAACAAGCATTGTATAAAATAGATCTTTATTTCACACAATGTCACACTGCAAATGCATCTATCTTGCCAATGTTAATACAGTATCAGATCCCCTGAAGCCCGAACGCCGTACTAAAGCTGGATCTGTCTGTTGGCAAACCCTGACTTACCCCAAACATGTTTTTTGTTCATCTGTGTCAATGTGCAGATCCTCTTACACAGAGTACACAGCTCTCCCCGTGTGGCTGACTGTGTCTTGTGTACTCAGACGTGTTCCAACAGCCTCCAGGAGCAGATAGATGTCTGTGGAGGACAGGGGAGGCTGGCGGTGGGACAGGGAGGGCCGGGAGCTGGGCTCAGGCCTGCTGCTCTGATGACAGAGTATCTGTCAGGCAGGACTGCTGTTTGCACAGGTTGACAGAGAGTCACGGGTGACTGAGGGAGGAAGGCATCCAGCACACTCCCTCGCCCTCCTCTGAGTCAGCCACACCATCTCACTCAGGACCTGATAGGTTGGTGTTAGGTTTCAACCTGAGGCGATATCGTAACATCAAAGAAGCAGGTGGTTCTTAACAAAAATTATTCCAAATTATTTCAAGTCACTCCGGTGTTGTTACGTTACGTTTTTTTTTTTTTTTTAGTTACTCACACTCGTTTTGAGGTGTTACAGTAGTGAATCCACGGACGGCATGGTCCCTGTCATACATAAGGCGGTCCTTTACGTCACATAAACAGCTTCACACAAACTTCTGTAACAATCGACCAACAGGGGTATGAGAATCGTCATGGGCGACCCGATGGCGGGTTCTCTCCACCGCCTCCCCCATTGTGACCCGGCCCTTTGATGTCACTCAGGAGCGGTGTCACCGTCCCTGTCGGATCTGTGACACTGTGTGTTTACCACAGGAAGTGCCTCCAATGGCCGCCCACAGCCACAGCGGATGGACCATATAGTATAACATGCCACCCATTCAACGCCAGAACCATTCAGAGGCTGCCAGTTAGCCTCACGGCTCCACTTCCCTTCTGTTGCTCCACAATGAGGGGGTATGAAACCGGACTCGCTCAGCCTGCCTCCTTCCCCCGGACCGGGTGGTGTGTCCCCGCCCCCAACCACCCTCCCCCATAAACAATGGAGATCTGGTAACCATTATATTGTCCCTCTCTGGACGGAACCGTTCGGTAAGTTAGATAGGTGGGCTGGGGGGCAGTAGAGGCAGTGGAGGCCACCAAACACCCACCAACACTTAAAAAACACCAAAAAGATCAACTGCACAGCGCTGTAGGAGGTGTTGAAACACCGCCGTGACTCGCCAGGCCAGGACGCCTCCTCGTCCTCAGTAGAGGCAGGAAGCGAGCTCTCACGGCGCGCGTCCAGACAACTGTAATTGCGTGAGACGTGTGTGTAAGAGCTAAGTGTCCCTCCAGGCGCGGTCCACACGATAGCATGCACTAGACTCCATCTACTCCCACTCCCACAGTGGCAGCTGTTTGAAACGGAGACAAATAGGAACTGAAATATGGGAATCATTTTTCTCTCTCCGCTGTAAACGTAACACATTAGTCAACGTGTGTCTGTGCTGCCCGGCGTCATAAGTCATTGCCGAGATCATAACACAGACCATGGGAAGTATGTGCGCTGGAGAGAACGTATTCCTGCCTGTGACCCCCGGTGGTGTGAACCCTGAGAAGAGTGTGATTGCACAGGCCTTGTTCAGATGAAATGGGGGCTAATTGGGGCACAGTCGCATGCTTAACCTATGGCTACAGGGGTGGGGGGGGGCAACGGGGGCAGGGCAGGAGGGGGGAGGGCAACGGGGGCAGGGCAGGAGGGGGGTGGGGGGGCATCAGGGGCAGGGCCGGAGGGCGGAAGGGTGTGGGGGGCATCAGGGGCAGGGCCGGAGGGGGGAGGCGGGTGGGGGGGCAGGGCAGGGCAGGGCAGGGGCTAGGCTACCTCATCGCTTTGGCACACGCTATTTATATTGTGTATACTTGTAGCTGTATAAATAGAGAGCTTACTGGTGTGGCCCACATATCAGCCTTTATAGGACTGAGAGCTGCAGAGGGATGGTCAGGTATTATAACAGGACATGGTCAGGTATTATAACAGCACATGGTCAGGTATTATAACAGTACATGGTCAGGTATTATAACAGTACATGGCCTTCAGTGGAATACATACCACCGACGTTCCCGAAACGTAATGGGAAATGTTTTGCGTTTACTTTCTCATATTTTCTTTCTACAGTAGCACTTCCTTAGCCTCGTAAAAAACAGGTGAAAACATGAAACGTCCGATATCTGGCTAGTTTTTAGATGCTTTAACATCCGTCACCTCACCAAACTCCTCCGTGTCCGTATCTGATATCTCGCTGCCTGTCGTTCGGCTCGGAGTGGAGGGAGCTTATTGGTCAACTCGGTAACACCTTGCGATAGGGGAGTCTGATGTGTCATAGCACCATGTGGGCCCTAGTTCTAGTCCCCCGGGGGTGTGAGTCTGATGTGTCATAGCACCATGTGGGCCCTAGTTCTAGTCCCCCGGGGGTGTGAGTCTGATGTGTCATAGCACCATGTGGGCCCTAGTTCCAGTCCCCCGGGGGTGTGAGTCTGATGTGTCATAGCACCATGTAGGCCCTAGTTCTAGTCCCCCGGAGGGGTGAGGAATGAGAGCTCATTAAGTCATGCTGTCATTCAGTTGTGTATTAGTCCTCAAGCTGATTATCTGAGGCCCAGCCTAGCATCTAAATCAACAGCTCCTCTCTCTCTCTCTCTCTCTACCTCTCTCTCTGTCTCTGTCTCTCTCTCTGTCTCTGTCTCTCTCTCTCCCTCTGTCTCTCTCTCTCTGTCTCTCTCTCTCTCTCTCCCTCTCTCTCTCTCTCTCTCTCTCTCTCTCTCTCTACCTCTCTCTCTCTCTCTCTCTTTCTCTCTCTCCCCCCCTCCCTCAAATCATCTCTCTCTTTCTTTCTTTATCTCTCTCTCTCTCTCTCTCTCTCTCTCTCCCCCCACCCCCCTCCATCCCTCCATGTAGTTTAACCTTCCCAGGATTTGTGTGAGCACCCTCCAGCTCTAATCAGCTATTTCAATATAACGTTCTCTTGTTTTGGCAGTAATGAGTTGCTGGCTGTGTTCCAAAATGTGTCCTTGCACCCTATACCGTACTTGGTATACGCTCCAGATAGAGTGCATGAACGCATTTGGAACACAGCCACTGAGTCATGTTTCATTGAGGAAAATGCCCGTCAGATGTGTATATATGCCATTTAGCTGACGCTTTCATCAACGCATTTCAGTATCTATGGTCCCAGCAGGAATCAAACCCACAACCTCATATACAGTACCAGTCAAAAGTTTGGACACAGACTTGCCAAGAGTGTGCAAAGCTGTCATCAAAGCAAAAGGTGGCTACTTTGAAGAATCTAAAATATAAAACATATTCTGGTTTGTTTAACACTTTTTTGTTTACTACAT
>NC_139673.1:2399877-2412377 GCF_951799395.1 Argentina silus | reverse complement strand
ACAATTTGGGTGCCCGTAATGATGTTTGTGTGTAAGAGTGCAGCACTGCGAGATTCAGTGTCTGTTCAGTTCAGTGTTCACATAATTAATCGTGCGTGCACTTTTGCGCATGTCGTGTTTATAAAGTGGCGTGTCCGTGTTTGTGGCCACTGCAGGGGTTTTTAATCTCAGCACCATTAGGCTGCCGTCTCAGTGGAGCTGCTCTCCTCTCCTCTCCTCGATCGTGGCAGGCCTGCCTGTTTGGCCCATGCTGTGTTTATTTTGCTGAGGTGGAGGAATGTACTCTCTCTCAGCCCCTGCCTGCCTGCCTGCCTGCCTGCCTGCCTGCCTGCCTGCCTGCCTGCCTGCCTGCCGCCAGATCAGACCTGCTGTAAAAAAAAAAAAAAAAAAAAACATGATTGTGTATAAATATAAAACCCTACCCAGTTCCCTGCGGGACCTCAAGGCAGGAGAGGGAGCGGCCAGGTACATGTGAAGCTGATTGAGAGGACAGATGCCCGGAGTGGGCCCGGGTAGGCCAGTGTGTTGTTATACAGGGGCCAAAGGTGGAGATGTCCAACCCTCCAGCCCCAGCCCAGTGGAGTCGGTTGTGTCCTAACCTGTGTGATGTTGCTGCCATCACGTACACGATCTACAGCCCTGCCGGTCACGAGGTGAGGGTGGAGGTGGTGTTCTTCATACCCGGCCCTCAGCCGGCCCTCCTCCTGCCACTCTGAGTGCTGAGGGGATGGCCTCGTCCTCTGGCTGTGATAAGAGCTCTCTACGTCCTGATCTGAGTGAACAGCTGCTCTGGATGAGGACTTAAGCGTTTCCTCATGTACGACAGTGTCATAAAGATAAGCCGTGGAACACCTCCTCTAGCTTGGAGTCTGATCTCTCTCTCTCTCTCTCTATCTCTCTCTCTCTCTCCGTCTGTAGAATCACTAGCTACTCAAGTGCTTTGACATACATACACACACGCACTGACACACACACACACACACGCTGACACTCGCACACTGACACTCACAGGCTGACACACTCACACTGACACACACACACACACACACACACACAGAAATGCAGGGTCAGTGCTGTCTAAATGGATTTTGAAGAAGACAAGAGGGAGCGGAGGACAGAGAGGGTGAGGAGAGGCATTGATGGGAATGCCGGGATCGTTAAAGTCCTCCTGAAATCAAATGACTGTAAATCACCAGGGGGGGGGGCAGCTTAGGAGCACTGCCCTGTCACAGGCCTGGCGGCAGATCCAACTAAAGACATGTGGAGCTTGACATGCAGGGAGAGAAAGGGGTTAGGGTTAGGGCCGGGGTGGAGGCCATGAAATCCCCAGTGACTTTAGTACCAGGGCAGTGTCAGTGATGCATCACCTCGGTCTCTGGAGTGTCGGGGTGAGGGGCTTCCACATTGCTCTGCTGGGACAGAGGAATGCACTTAAAGAGACCATACTGATGGACATTGATGGAGAGGGGGGTAAACCCAGGCTCAATAAGTGTGTCATGCAAATGTAAACACTCGGTTATGAGCGTACACACACACACACACACTCACACACACACACACACACACACACACATTGTCCTTGTGATTACGCAAGTAGGGACAGTGTGTTGCCCTCCTTCAGTAGTTGTGTGTCGTCATGTGTGCAACGTTGTCCTTGATAAAGCACAGTGCATGTTGTTCCCTTCAGCAGCTTTGTGTTGCTTGTCATGAGGTAACCTAGAGTGATAGGACACCATGACCTCCTGTTCAACACGCACACGCTTGAGGCCGTCAGGTTGGAGGTACGGTACAGCAAGTCAACAGCTGGGTTGAACCTCCAGGTCGTTTAGATATGCCCCTGTTTGTGTAACCCACTGACTCACTAAGCCGGCCTGTTTTAGTCCGCAGAATTGATTTCAGAGATGTAAGTTATCTCCGTACCGCTACAAAGGTCGAATGTGAGTGAAAGCAACTTGCCCTTCGTACCTGTAAGCTACAAATTCCCAGGAAAGGCGTAGTATTGTGTCTGAGGAACTACGTCGGGAAGAAATGTCACGTAGAGGTAAGCTTGGGCCGGTATCAGAATTCTCATACCGGTATACCTTCCCTCAGAAATAGCTCGGTGTACAGCGATATCTTTTAGCAGACTTTCAACTCCGGGCTTTCAAATCTTTGGCCAGTAGTTTCTCACTCTGGCCGTTGTTACCTGTAGTTTCTCACTCTGGCCGTCGTTACCTGTAGTTTCTCACTCCGTCGTTACCTGTAGTTTCTCACTCTGGCCGTTGTTACCTGTAGTTTCTCACTCTGGCCGTCGTTACCTATAGTTTCTCACTCCGCCGTTACCTGTAGTTTCTCACTCTGGCCGTCGTTACCTGTAGTTTCTCACTCTGGCCGTCGTTACCTATAGTTTCTCACTCCGCCGTTACCTGTAGTTTCTCACTCTGGCCGTCGTTACCTGTAGTTTCTCACTCCGCCGTTACCTGTAGTTTCTCACTCTGGCCGTCGTTACCTGTAGTTTCTCACTCCGTCGTTACCTGTAGTTTCTCACTCCGTCGTTACCTGTAGTTTCTCACTCTGGCCGTCGTTACCTGTAGTTTCTCACTCCGTCGTTACCTGTAGTTTCTCACTCTGGCCGTCGTTACCTGTAGTTTCTCACTCCGTCGTTACCTGTAGTTTCTCACTCTGGCCGTCGTTACCTGTAGTTTCTCACTCTGTCGTTACCTGTAGTTTCTCACTCCGTCGTTACCTGCCCAAAAGTCAGATTTATGAGCTCCGCCACACGTTGCCTTCAGACAAGAGTGTGTGCAAGTTTCATTTGGACGATGTTTATGAAACAAACGTTGGTGGGTATGATAATGACAAACTACAGGTGGAGACGGTATGAACTGTATTGACGGAAATACACCTGTATAAGTTGAAATACCGTATTCACCTGTTAATACCTTATACCTGCCCAGAGACAGGACAGTCCTTCGGTGGTAGAGAACACAAGTTCTGTCCATTAAAGTAGAAAGGTATTGAACTTCAAAGGTTCATGTAGCCTTACTTGACAGCAGAGTAGAACCATGTTACAGAATAATCACATAGATTCCCATAGGCTATAACACGGCAGTTCTCACAGCTTATGTGGTAACTCTCCAGTGGTGTTGTTGCATTAGCCCAGCCTGATGTAGTAATCTGACAACCTCAGCAGGAAAGCCGCCCCCCCACCCCCCTTCTCCTCAATGCTAATAGTCGAGTTTGAGAACACCCCAGGACCAAAATGGAGACCCTCCATGTGGCACACCCATCCCCCTCAGTTTCACTGTCTCCATTACCGTCAATTCCCCACTGGCCGGTTAAAATCTCTAAAACCTATTTTAGTGGGAGGTGAAAAAGCCATATCTGCACCAGGAGATAACAGTGTTCAGAGAGCTGTCCGCTGGGAACGGTCAGATAGGAGGGAGGGAAAGTGTATCAGGACACTGAACGGTTTTTGTTTTTTTTCCTTTGCATGTTGTATCGTCCATGCCCCATTGATGAGCAACATTGGAGTTTAAATAATCTTTAGTGGAAAGTAACTGACTGCATATTGATCCTTTACCCTCGGTACAGACTAATACCTGGTCAGACTAGGTACAGACTAATACCTGGTCAGACTAGGTACAGAGTAATACCTGGTCAGACTAGATACAGACTAATACCTGGTCAGACTAGATACAGACTAATACCTGGTCAGACTAGGTACAGAGTAATACCTGGTCAGACTAGGTACAGAGTAATACCTGGTCAGACTAGGTACAGAGTAATACCTGGTCAGACTAGGTACAGAGTAATGCCTGGTCAGACTAGGTACAGAGTAATACCTGGTCAGACTAGGTACAGAGTAATACCTGGTCAGACTAGATACAGACTAATATCTGTCCTTATCGATTACCAGAGGTTGACCTAGACCTACTGTACATCTCTCTCTCCTGGACTTTCCACCTACCAAGTGACAACAAGCCCGTTAAAGTCAGTCAGAACCGTTTGTTTACAAGCCACACAACCCGACACCGGACCCCCCAAATGCAGACTCCTCCTACGCGACCTTATGTTGTCACATCCTGCTGAGTCTGACCCCAACAGCCCCCCTAGACACAGTGGGGCTTTCAAATGGCGGAGACGCGCCTTTCAATAGCGGAGGAGACTTTAACCCCAATCCATCACTGGCCGGACGCCAGAAGCCCACGTATTGTAGTGAGCGGAGCCTGGCAGCTTATGGGAAGCCCTTTGATGTGGATGACGGCGTCGATGACTTTATACACCGCCCTTCTCTGTGTAATTCAGGGGGCCGTGGTGGAGACTGGCAGTTCTATTATCTAACTGGCTTATTAGACATTCAACCACAGGAGGGGATTTCTGAAGAGCGGTTGGGATTAGTTTGAAGTTTTTGTGGATTGTGATTTTAAGTAGGTACCTACTTTTAAGACACAGCTTCACCTCAGACCTGCAAGTCTTTGTTTCTCTAATCGTACTGATTAGAATTCAGTTCAACTATGTCCTTCTTTTCAGTTGAGTTTCAAAAAGGGTTCTGATACTCTTGACTGAAACAGGCCTTTTTCCATACTTGGGAATACAGCAAAGTTAAATGCAGTGTTTATGCGTTTGATTATGATTTTTCCTTTTCAGGAAAGGGTTAGGATTTGTGGACTTTTTTTTTCCAGCAAGCTTGAATTCCACATTCGAGGTAGGCTTTTGTTTCAGCCCTGTTGAACTGTTCATAGTTGTACAGATTAGCAAACCATTCAAATCAAACCAAGTCAAATACCAAATCTCACAGGGATATAACAAGTATTATCCCATTTCTTTTCTACAATGGAACACATTTGAGTTGAGCCTTGTGAGAGAGTATCGGTTTGGCCTTGAAGTCGGGGTATTTGTGTCTGCCTGGTATGCACAGCTGGGTTCACCCTATTGAGTCGCATTAGAAGTAATTCTTATATGACGCAGTCAATGTCAGCTGTGTGTTTACAAAATCAGTCTCTCGGACAACCCCGTCAACTCTCTCCCCAGAGAAAGAACCTGATAGGCCTAATCTAGTCCCTCAAACAACGTCTATCTGAAGGTCGTAGCTCTCTTGGCTCACTGTTATGGCACCTGGACCTAAAAGGACGGCCGCTTTATTTCAGATTGTTGTCCCCATGTGAAACGGATGAAGCCCTTTGTTGTGTTCCCTGTCGGAGGTTGGTGTTTACAGAGCGGCCTGCGTGGGAAGGGGGGACCACCCTCGTCCCATCGGTAGCACCACTCTGACACCTCTCAGTCAGCAGGGCGTCCCCTTAATGGCCGCCACTGCTTTAAGTGCCCCTGCGAAGGTGTGAAATGCTTCTGTGGAACGCTACCGGGACGAGTATTACGGGTGAGAACAAAGAGGGGTGAACAGGCCGTCTGAAGGACAACCGTAGAGAATGGAACACAGCCATGTTTTTGTAAAGCACCCCCTCTGAGAATTCACAACCCCGGAGTTCACTCTTAAGTCAACAGATGCATGATGCAAGCCTGCAGCCTGTGTTTATAGACAGTACTCACTCTCCCAGGCTCCTGAGATCTCAGCTGCTGAATGCTTTCTCAGACTCACAACCTGATGGGTTGGGCCGACGTGATTTGCGAGTATTGCTTTTGATACCCCTATGGAATGTCTGACCTTATTTTTCATGGCTGAATTTCAAATTGCTCAATGAATTTTCGGAGCGGTGTTCCTTCACGCTGAATTATCTTCCACCTGATTCACCCGAGGAATTTGACGGGGCCTGTGTTGCAACTTTGGATGTGTTCCGACAATGAGTACAGTTTTATAGTTTGTGTATTGTATTATTTCCTCTTAAATGTTATCTCGGAATACCATCTCAGGATTGCGGCAATGGTACATTTGGTCTCATGCTGGTCTGCCTACGCCAGTATTTGCCCTTAGGACTCCATGGTCCGTATTACCTTTCAAAAAGCAGGAAAATGCACACCACAGCTTTGTGAGCTGCAGGCTGGCTGGTGAACCTTAAAGGATAGAAAGGACAGAAAGACTCTCTCCACCTTTCACCTAATATTTTTCATGACCGTGGGTTCTTGGAAAATGTCCTTTATTTTGCCAAACGGGCATGTTCTATCTTAGTTACAGGTTCCGTCCCAATTTAGCTCTCCAACTCTCAGCTGTACTTGGCCTCTGTGGACAGATGGAAATATCAATCACGCATGCGGCTCAATTGCTCCCTGGATCTTCTTTGAATCATAGTCCAAATGGCCCAAATAAATATGCCGGCACTTCCTTTGGGGAATCATATCTAGGAAAAAGGTCTAAAAACATATCTAAAAACTTTTGTCACGGTTCCCTCCCTCAATAAAATGTTTCCTGAATATGCTGTTTTTCTATTTTACGCGCTATATATAAAGAGAGGCTAATTCTCCAGGTGGGATTAAGCCTGTTAGTCAGGAAGAGCAGAACGGCGAAAAAGGAAACATCCTGGTGTGTTTGATTTAAGGCAAAGCCCCCCTGAAGGTGTTAAGAGGTCGGCATCTGGCTCACCCCGACAGGAAGAATGTCAGAAACAAGATGGTTGCTCCTCAGGGCCCCTGGCTCTTATCAGTCCACATCAGCCTGCTCTGCCTGGCGTTTGATTTAAGGCCTCTGATTGAACACATGTATGCTGTTTGGCCCTGGCTCCTCTCCCCACATTTAGCTGCAGAAGCAGTTTCCATCCCGCTGGTTGGTCACCCTGCCACCCTTTGACACAATTTGCAGCTGCCATTGTTGGGACAGATGCTTTTGATATCCCTCTCTTCCTCTCTGTTTAAATCACTCCCTTTCTGATTATCACCCCCCCCCCCTCTCTCTTTCTCTCTCTCTCTCTCTCTCTATCTGATGGACAGCTGGCCTGTTCTGTCACTCGTGTGGGGTCAGAGGTCATGTCTCATGTGGTCTTGCTTACTCTGACTGTCAGGGTTGGTGAACACAGGACTCTCATTACTTGACAACTGTTAAACAGTGAAATTTACTCAGTGACTACATAGGTTTTCTACACGTCTCTGTAAACATGTTACAAGATGTTCAGTATAATAGTTTTATAGTTTTCCAAAATGGCGTCCTCTATATTTGGAAAATATTGTGTTTCACACAGTCCAGTTAAAATACCTTAGTTAGATTTCACTGTGAAACAAACCGACACATCATATTATGAGAGAGAACAGGGAACTCAGAAGAATCGCCACGCTAACTTGCACCGTTGACCTCATGATCCACTGCCTCTTCATTCTCCCCCCAAAGCTGGGGTGACAGTCACGTTTGAGAGATCACAGATCAACTGATACCCCGTCCTCGGTCGCCATGACTCCCCCCTCTTGTCAGGTGGTTATCTCTCTCCCTTATCCCCCCACACGTGTCGGTTGGGGCGCAAAACACATCCTCGCACATCTCCCCCGTACGATCGCAGGTCGAACAAACAGGGACTGTTTAAGAGGTAAAACAGTTTTGCTGAGTGAATCATAGCCCCCTGGGGGAAAAGAGGCTGCGATTGATTATTCATTGAACTAAGCGTAACCTGGAGAGACGGGATTAGTTGGATAATCTAATAGGCTCAGTGCAGTAGCAGAGGTCCCGGTCCCGGCCGGTGAGGCAGGCATACGCTTGATTAGGCAGCGTCTCCCCAGGCGAAGGCTCCTCCATTATGATCACTTAGAGTGGCCCTGCTCCTCCCTCACACATAGAGATGAATGGGGGAGATTAGCTAGACAGGTCCAACACAAGCATGTGTGTGTGTGTGGGTGTGCGGATGTGCGTGCGTCCATGCGTGCGTCCGTGTGTGTGTCCGTGGGTGTGTGTGCGTGCGTGTGTGTGTGTGCACGTGGTGTGTGTGCGTGCGCTTGTGTGTGTGTGTGTGCGGTTAACACCGACAGGCGCTGACGTAACCAAGGTAGGGGGTCTGCAACAACATGAGGCACGTGTTGCCCGGAGCAGTGGGACAAAATGGAGTTCTATGAGACCCACTTTGTGGTCCTCTTTCTCTCCCGAGCTACCTCCCCATGCCTGGTGCTTACTCTGTAGGCATGGTTACAGAGTCCTGCAGAATGATACCATTGTAGCCTCAGTCCCACAGTGCCCAGAGTCTTCTAACTAACTCTGTCTCTCTCTCTCGCTCTTTTTCTCTCTCTTCATGCTTCACCAAAATAATGCTGGCAAGCTTCCTCCGCCTTTGCGGAGAATATTGAGCAGTCTGACGGAAATTCAGCTTAGCTTGTTCTATTTTTTTTCCCCCCTCGCTGATTTGTGCGGCCACATTATGTGAATGTCACACCGCTCGTCTGAGGGGAGTCATAATGCAAGGCAGGCTACTGTGGTTCATATTCACGTTGAAGGCTGATGCATGGTCATGCTCAGGAAGAGAGAGAGAGAGAGAGAGAGAGAGAGAGAGAACCAGGACTCCTGAAAGTGAGAGGAATGCGATATTTTCATTCCTCCATTTCACAAAATATGTTGGCTTTCAGACAGTTTTGGAGAGGAAGCCTATATTGATTCCTTTTTCCTTCCTGTGCAATTAGGCTAAGACGCCTTGCCTCGACCACTCAAAGTTTATAGCTTTCTGGACCCAAAAGGGGGGCTGGGAGTGGTGGTTTGGGGGGGGCAAGCTCTCATACTAAACCTACACCTCACCGGTTCAAAAAATTAAATTCAGTCTCCCTTCTGGCTTCATTTAAGCTGTCACGTCATGTCCTAATAATTCTGACTAGAAGGGAAACAGATTTGGATTAGCATGTATTCCTCCTCCCTGTCCTCCTGTCTACTCAGCTGGTACAGTGACAGGCTAGGATGGAGACCTAATGATGTCATCCATTATTCAACAGGCCCTTTGGTCGGGGGGGGCTAAAGGACGCTGTCCCCAGTGACTGGCACTCACTCAGGGGGTTGATACCGACCCCACTCCCCTCCAGAACGGTGAGGAGGGGTTTTTTTTTGGGCGGGGGGGGGGGGGGGGCTTGCCTTGCTCATAAAGCCCAACTGTCCTTCTCCAATGAGCTGTTTGCTCCAATCCGTTTAATCCAACAGGATAGTTTGGCCTTTCTGGAGAGGACTCTGTTTACTGGTGAAGAACTGGAGCATTAAATTGCATTTAAACGTGATTGCAGGTCAGGAATCCCAAACAGCAGTGATTGGTAACAGACAGATGTGTGTAGGCAAGTCATTTCCTCACAAGAAATGAAACGGGTTCAGGCGTCCAGTATTGACTTGAGAAGTTAACCCTATAAGTGGTTGCTTTAAATTCAAAACAAAACAAAACAACAACAAAAAAAAAACCACAAATGTATCTTGATGTGAAATTGTGTGTTAATATGGGAAGAATAACCGTGGTGATTGAAATGTAGACACTGAAGTATGCTGATAGGAGAAAGGGGAGAGGTGGCTGTTAGCTGAGGTACGTCCTACACTACTGTGGCCTAATGGTAGACATTGTGGATGCAGAGAAAGGTCCGGAATAACCTAATTAAAGTGTGCTGAAATCCCCAGGCAGCTTCAAAGTGAGATCAGGGTCAGATAAAGAGAGCTGCCTCTGTTCTGTCCCTCTCAGGGCCCGAGTCACAGGGCAAGGAGGGCAGGCTGGGGCGCAGGGGCGCAGGGGACACCTGGGGAGAGGGGGTGGGGAGGCATAACCACAAACCACCCCCCCCATCCCTCCTGTCTGGCCCATACACCACTCATATACACACACACACACACAAACTCGCACACGCGCGCACACACACACACACACACACACACACACATACACACACACACACACTCACTCACGCACACACACACACCTGTCTTCTACTGGGAGCGGATGCAGTGCAGCGTACCGTTGTGTTATCAGGCCTGCTGTAACTCAGTCAGCCTGGGAAACTTCTGCTGTGTGCCTATACACAGCCAATCTGAAATAATAACACACACACACACACACACACACACACACACACACAGCAAGAGCAGCCATGGCTAGCCAAGCCCCAAATGACTTCCTACATTTACCTCCAAGTAAAACATCTTCCCAGAGCTCAGCAGGGAAAAGCCTGTTGTAATTATCTGCTCTGTATTTGGGCTACGGGTCGTTTTAATTAACCATTAACCACAGATTCCTCAGTGACGGTTAAATGCTAACCTGTCAGCGTTAATACGGATTGATGTCTTAGCACAACAGCGGCACGGTTTGATGTGATGTGTGTGTGTGTGTGTGTGTGTGCATAACCTGTATATCGACAGAGTTCTGCAAACACAAGATAATGCGGTTTCATTGTTCCATGAACCAAAAGTCACACGGTAACCTAGCCTTATCTAACATACGTCGTCTGCCTGCCTGCCTGGCTGGCTGGCTGTCCTGCCAGACTTGTCCCAGACTTGTCTCTGGGAACCAAATGAAAAAGCTTCAGCACTCGGGGCGATAGGCCCAGACTATTTACCTCAGCCAGCGCTCTTGACAGAAGACGTCAGTGCTTCTTTAACAGTGCTGCGAACGCACACCCTGTCTCCCCGCTAGCTGTCGGAGCTAATTAAAACAGCGCGGTGGGATGGGGCTGCCTACACGTGTGGTCACCTATAGCGTGGATGTGGGCGTCGCAGCTGCGTCCTGAGGCCATGTTTTGCTCGTGATAATGTTTTGACTTTGCCTTTTCTCATGAAGTAATCTCACCTGACTCCCCTTGCGGGTTACCTGCCCACATAACCAGTGAACGTGCAGGAATCCAAACCTACACCCAGGTGGTTGACTTGAACACTGAAACGTGTCATGAATAATCATGAACAAGGTGAGTTCAGACTCGAAGGCAGCACGTCTCTCTCTGGGACCTCAGCCACGTCCTGTCCCGTCCTTCCTACTGGACGTCCACTCCCTCTACTCTGCCCCACATGTCTGACATAGCCACCCGTCCCCCGTCCCCGTCCCCCCATTCCCCCATTCCCCCCACGACACCTGATAGCCCTGCTGCTAATATTGGCCAGGTCGGGCCCTACTGTAACATACGGCATTTGTTGTCTTTTCCATGACAACTACGGAAGCAAATGCGGTCGCTGGCTGAGTCACACGCCAGGAACGCTCTCTTCCCCTATGGCGTGAGTGAATGATGTTCACTGGCTGTTGCCGGGCGATCGCTGGCCGTACCGGTTTCAGTTCAGAGACGCGGAGGAGGAGGAGGAATCCGTGCTCAGACAGCTGAACCTGTCATTGGGTTACTGGAGTAGCCCCTGGGAACCCTCCATTTAGGGCACAGAGTCTCTCACACACACACACACACACACACACACACCCGCCACAGTGTCTGCTCTGTCGACTTCAGAGAGAGGAGAAAAAATCCATGTGAAGGAGTAGAAAGAGAGGAGAGACATGCACGGTCTCAGACACACACACACACACACACACACACACACACACACACACACACACACACACACACACCCGGCCTACAGTCTTTATGAGGTCTAATCTGGTCTGATATTTTTAACAGACCCTGGTCTGCTCTGCTGTGCTCTGGTGTTTTTCTCCCCGGCCCACTGGAGTCCTGTTACACCCAGACCCAGTGGGTCTGAACTTTATTCTATATGAAGTTTCCTGTTTGCCCTGCCTGTGTATGAGCCAGCAGCATCTCTAACCCCCCTCCCCCTGTGTCTCCCTCCCCCCCGTGTCTCCCTCCCCCCGTGTCTCCCTCCAGGACTCTGAATCTCTGGACAGCTGTATCCAGAGCACCCTGTCTGCGCTGTACCCTCCGTTCCACGCCACCGCCGCCACCGCCCTGAGCCAGGTGTTTGACGTGGTGGAGAGGACGTACCGCGGAGACGGCCTCAGATACCTCATTGACTTCCTGGTTCCGGCCAAACACATCCTCCAGAGCATACAGCAAGATGCCTGCGTAAGCAACACCTGCTCTCCTATGCTTCTCTCTCTCTCCTTTGTTTTGTCTCTGTCTCTCTGTCTCTCTCTGTCTCTCTGTCTCTCTTTACTCTCCCTACACCGCTCTGTCACTTCTGTCTGCTTCCACTATCTTTTCTTCTCTCTGTCTCTCTCTCTCTCTCTCTCTCTCTCTCTCTCTCTCTATTGACCACCCAGGGCTACACCATTAGTCTCTAACCTAACAGAGGTGCTTCCCCTTGTCGCTGTTAATCACCACAATGAAATGTTTCCCTTCACTTCATCTGAGTCATCTACACCCATCCCGCTCTCTCTCTCTCTCTCTCTCTCTCTCACCTTCCCTCTCTCTCTCTCTCTCCCTCTCCCTCACCTTCCCTCTCTCTCTCTCTCTCTCTCTCTCTCTCTCTCACTTTCTCTCTCTCTCTCACTGTGGCTGGGCTTATGTAGTCATGCCAGCTACGCTCCTCTCTGCGTGGTTTTGGGATGTGTCATGTAAGGTAGCCTCTCTCTCTCTCTCTCTCATTACTCACCAGAAGGGTGTAGCCAGTAGCTTGCTGCCAGCCCAGGGACGACAGTCCAACAAAGACCCAGGCAGCCACCTAGAGAGCCAGGGCGTTGTCATAGTCAGGGCTTGTTGTT
>NC_139673.1:2384877-2394877 GCF_951799395.1 Argentina silus | reverse complement strand
GGGAGGGGGGAGAAGGATGTCAAATCAGACAGAGACATTTTGATTGACACGTCCAAGGCCCAATGTGGAGATAAGGGCCCGAATAAGGAGGTGAAGCTCCTCCCAGCCTTAGGACAGTCCAGCAAGGCTAACAACAACGGCAAAATGGCCGACAGCACGGGGGACGATTCAGACACCGAGGGGGAGTACGTAGAACTGGCCCAGATCACTCTACCACGGTTCTCCCCCCAGATGGGCTCCCTGACGCAGTCCATCAGCCTCAACTACAGAAACCTGCACAGGCCGCGGACTACTACACCACACACAGCTACGCAACCACACACACCCACGCGAAACCACACGCCCACGCGAAAACACCCACTCACGCAGTACCACACGCCCAGCGCCAGACACGTGCAGCCCTTCCAGCCCCCTGCGAGAAGCAGCGCTTGCTCCCAGACCGCGGTGTGTTCCATGCTCATCGAGGAGAACCTCAACGAGGACTCGCCGTTTTGCCCCGTCGTCCTCACCCCGACTACGACCTCCGCGACCCCCGCGGCCGAAGAAGAAGAAGAGGCCGGTGGGAGGACAGTGACGGCGGCCGTTTTGGAAGGTACTGGTCGTGACAGCCCCGCCCCCCAGAGTGTGTGTGAGACGGAGAGCTCGGTGTGTGACGCCGAAGCCACGCCTGACTCATCCCTGACACACGCTGACGGAGAGGCGGTCCCAGCCCCGGCAGACGGCCCGGGGGAGAGAGACCCGTCACCGAGTCAGGAGGACAGAACCGTAGAGGCAGAGGAGTCAGTCAGGGAGCCTGAGGGGAAAGAAGAGAGGGATGAGAAGGAGGAGGGAAGCAGCAGTCGCAGTGGCGATGCAGCAGTCAGTGCAGAGACCGAGGGCAGCCAGGGCGGCTCCTCAGACAGGGAGAGGTGTAATGGGATAGACCCAGAGCACCAGGCTCCTCCTGACCCCCAGGGCCCCCCAGACCGCACACACTCTCCCCAGGCGGAGGGACCAGCACCGAGCACACCAGCAACACTCACTCTGACGGACGCACACACTGAGCCAGGTAACACTGAGGCAGAGGCTGACATAGTCAACACAGTCCGCAGCCCGGTCCAAACCAGCCCTGCTGAGGACAAACCAGTCTCTGAAGGCCCAGTAGGCCCAGAACCAGGAGAGGGAGAGGGAGAGGTGGACGGAGAGATAGCGAGAGAGGGAGAGGGAGATGTGAATGTACAGATTGAGGTGGAGGGAGAGATGGAGAGAGAGGGAGAGATGAAGGTAAAGAGAGAGGTGGTGGGAGAGATAGAGACAGAGAGAGAGGTAGAGACGGAGGCAGAGAGAGAGGGAGAGACAGAGAGAGAGGGAGAGGTGGAGGGAGAGGTAGAAGGAGAATTGGAGGAGGCCGGTGGCTCCAGGGCCCCTGTGGAGGCTCAGGTTACAGCCAGACAGCAACAGGGTCAGGAGAGGACAGGGACAGGGCAGCAACAGGCGGGAGAGGGGGAGGCAGAGGGGGAGGCAGGGGCGGAGGCAGAGGGGGAGGCAGGGGTTGCTAGGGAGAGGGAGACTTCCCAAACCGGTCTGTCAGACGCCACCACTGCCCTGCCCCAGTCTGGCACCTCACATCCTGATATAGAGACAGACACACACACAGACGCAGACACACACACACACACTACAGCTCAGGTAGAGGGAACCTCCGCAGAGGGAGAGGGTGAAAGAGAGCAGGTAACAGAACACTGCCCGGCTGAGGAGACGGAGAGAGAGGAGAGGGGGAGCGAGAAGGATAGGAGTAAAGGGGGAGAGGAGGAGGAGGAGGAGAAGGTGGAGACCGCAGCACTGAACCCTGGGACTGGGAGTAGAGGTAGTGGTAGAGAGGGTGAGGGGACAGTTGGTCACACAGCAGAGGACAAGGACACGGCACAAGGCCCTTCTGACATCACAGAGCCCCGAGTACTTCAGGAGCCCCTCACTGATGCATCCAGCACCAGCACAGAACACACACACTCTGATAACACACACTCAGATGACACCATCACAGAACACACACACTCTGATGACACCAGCACAGAACACACACACTCTGATAACACACACTCAGATGACACCATCACAGAACACACACACTCAGATGACACCAGCACAGAACACACACACTCTGATAACACACACTCAGATGACACCAGCACAGAACACACACACTCTGATGACACCATCACGGAGCACACAAACTCTGATGACACCATCACGGAGCACACACACTCTGATGACACCATCACGGAGCACACACACTCCCCACCAGCGGAGGATATAGAAACACCTCCTGCTGATCGAGAGGAACAGAGGCCGGACAACAAGGGGGAAGAGAAGGAGGACAAGAAAGAGAAGGAGGAGGAGAAAACAGAGGAGCAGAGCACTAACAGTCCCTCTGTGGGGGCGGATCTTGAAACAGCCACGGAACCCCAAAATAAAGGTACATTTCACTTGTTTTTAACCCTCAAAACCCCCACCACCATCTTCCACTGCTTCTTACTTCCCAAACCATCCCCCTTTTTGCTCTGTTTGTCCCTGCAAAGACTCCTCCTCCTTTATAGTTGTTTTTTCTTCACCTCCTGTGAAGAATGGCGTGCTCCTCTTCCCACCTCCTTCTCCTTCTCCACCTCCCTCCTTTTCTACCACTCCCAAAACTGGAAAACACACTCTTCCATCACTTCTTCTGCCCTCTTTCACTCCTAACGTGTCGAGGCGTGTCCTGCCTGTGTGTTTGTTTTACTTTGGTCTTGGTGTTTCTTGTCTTCACGGTACTCTCCTAATAATGGCCGCCTCATTTCTGTGTTGATACATCTCAAGCCTTGGTGTTCGGCTGCCCTCAGAACTTCCTACCCCCTCCTGTAGTCTATACCTGTCACCTTCCTGCGGTTCTATCACGTCTGTGGTCTTCCGCTTCACTCCAATATTACAGCCATTCATTATCCCCGGCCTGCTCCTGATGTGTTTACCTTGCTCTGGCCCTGGCCGTGTGTGTGTGTGTGTGTGTGTGTGTGTGTGTATGTGTGTGTGTGTGTGCGTACATGCGTATTTCACACATTAACCACATGCCAGACAACCATCCAAGTGCCTGAAATGAGCAGCCAGAGGATGTGAGTGGTGTTGGCCCCCAGGCTGTGTTTTCTCTCCTGTCTCCTGGTCTCCCCCGGAGGCCCAGCACAGCTGTGAGGATGGCAGGTCCTCCTCTTAGGTAGCTGCTTTATACACACTGGTGGAGGCTGATGACAGAGGTGGAAATATTGAGGTTTTTGAAGTGAATGTTCCTGGGTTGATGCTGGTGTGTGCGTGTGTGCATGAGTTTATGTGTCTGTCGGTCTGTGAATGATGATGATTTATTTTATTATTTATTATTTAGTGTGTGTTTGCATTTCTCAATCAACACTGTTCAGGTGTGAGTGAGTGTTTGCAGCTGTGGCCTGCTCCTGTGGGGGGAGGGGATGGTGCATGGCCCTCCTGGTTACCTGAGAGTGCTTAGCGGTAGCTAGCTGTACGGTTTTTTACATTGATGGCATTTAGCAGACGCCTTTATCTAAAGCGACTTACAACAATACATTTGTTTAAGTAAGTGAATCCTCTATCCATCAGTCATCATAAGACAAAGTAATCAATGCTCACACCAGGGGCCATAGGCAGTCGTAATGCCAGTAGGCTATTTATTTGTTATTTTTTATGGTACTGTGTTTGGTTAGCGGTAGCTAGGTGTTTGGTTAGCGGTAGCTAGGTGTTTAGTTAGCGGTAGCTAGGTGTTTAGTTAGCGGTAGCTAGGTGTACTGTGTTTGGTTAGCGGTAGCTAGGTGTTTAGTTAGCGGTAGCTAGGTGTTTGGTTAGCGGTAGCTAGGTGTTTAGTTAGCGGTAGCTAGGTGTACTGTGTTTGGTTAGCGGTAGCTAGGTGTTTGGTTAGCGGTAGCTAGGTGTTTGGTTAGCGGTAGCTAGGTGTTTAGTTAGCGGTAGCTAGGTGTACTGTGTTTGGTTAGCGGTAGCTAGGTGTTTGGTTAGCGGTAGCTAGGTGTTTAGTTAGCGGTAGCTAGGTGTACTGTGTTTAGTTAGCGGTAGCTAGGTGTTTGGTTAGCGGTAGCTAGGTGTTTGGTTAGCGGTAGCTAGGTGTTTGGTTAGCGGTAGCTAGGTGTTTAGTTAGCGGTAGCTAGGTGTACTGTGTTTGGTTAGCGGTAGCTAGGTGTTTGGTTAGCGGTAGCTAGGTGTTTGGTTAGCGGTAGCTAGGTGTTTGGTTAGCGGTAGCTAGGTGTACTGTGTTTGGTTAGCGGTAGCTAGGTGTTTAGTTAGCGGTAGCTAGGTGTACTGTGTTTGGTTAGCGGTAGCTAGGTGTACTGTGTTTGGTTAGCGGTAGCTAGGTGTTTGGTTAGCGGTAGCTAGGTGTACTGTGTTTGGTTTGTTGTGAGGCCCGGCCTGTGATGGATGGTAGCGGCCTCTCCAGGTGGGTGGCTTTGGGTTCCGTGTCTCCCTGCAGCACGGAACTTAAACAGCTCTGCTGTGGTTTGACACCTCGGATACAACAGGGGCTCTGCTGTAGGTGGCTGTGTGCTGTAGGTGGCTGTGTGCTGTAGGAGGCCTGTGTGCTGTAGGAGGCCTGTGTGCTGTAGGCGGCTGTGTGCTGTAGGAGGCCTGTGTGCTGTAGGAGGCCTGTGTGCTGTAGGTGGCCTGTGTGTTGTAGGAGGCCTGTGTGCTGTAGGAGGCCTGTGTGCTGTAGGTGGCCTGTGTGTTGTAGGAGGCCTGTGTGCTGTAGGAGGCCTGTGTGCTGTAGGTGGCTGTGTGCTGTAGGTGGCTGTGTGCTGTAGGAGGCCTGTGTGCTGTAGGAGGCCTGTGTGCTGTAGGCGGCTGTGTGCTGTAGGAGGCCTGTGTGCTGTAGGAGGCCTGTGTGCTGTAGGTGGCCTGTGTGTTGTAGGAGGCCTGTGTGCTGTAGGAGGCCTGTGTGCTGTAGGTGGCCTGTGTGTTGTAGGAGGCCTGTGTGCTGTAGGCGGCCTGTGTGCTGTAGGCGGCCTGTGTGCTGTCGGTCATGTTCAAGCCCTCTTGTTTTGGATCAGCGTCTTTCGGCTGGGTTTATATAAGTTCCGGATTCTCTTAACTCTGTCGAGCAGCTCAAGTGCATGTATAAATATAATTATAAATAACCATAAAAAAACTTGGCACAGCTGAGGTATAGCCTAGGTCTATCCTTTTTACCAAGATGTGCAGTATATCAGATCGTGTTTGTTTATGTGTTTGTAGCCTATAGCATCCTTGGCTTGGCTTGGATCTGCGTATCCTAAGCCAGCTTCCTTGACTGTCTCTAACAAATAACCCATTCAGATGAAGAGAAACCGTCATCACTCCAGTGCTCAATAAAGGAGCTCACTAAATGAGTTAGCACTGGGTCAGAGTATTCCCCGGGATCTTATTTTTGGAAAGAGGCCTTAAACACGTCTGATTTCCATCCTCTGTCTGTCTGTGCGGAAGGCAGGCAGCCTCTGTAATGACAATCCAGTCTGTCTGCCATGATGACTGATGGCTCTGCCAGACAAGAGTTAAATCATTGTTGACTAGCTGCTCGGGTACACCTGGATGAAGTGTGTGTGTGTGTGTGTGTGTGTGGTATTTCAAAACAGAACCAATGAGTGCTTACATTGACCCGTGTGTGTGTGTCACATTAATCACATGCCTGTGTCTGTTCAGGTGTGTGTTGTTGTGAGGGCAATGTCAATGTAAGGGATGACGAGGCCTAGTTTTTACATGTTTACATTTATGGCATTTAGCAGACGCCTTTATCCAAAGTGACTTACAACAAATACATTTGTTTAAGTAAGTGAATCATCTATCCATCAGTGATCATAAGAAAAAGTAATCTATGCTCGGACCAGGGGCCATTGGCAGTCACAATGCTAGAAGAAGGAATTTACGGATTTAAAAAAAATATATATATATATATATATATTATTATTATATATTTTTAATTTATTTATTTACAGTAGAGAAACTGTACAGGGGGTAGTGTGGATGAAGAGGTCTAGTGAGCCCTTTCACTCAACTAGTTCCCCCCCCGGCACACACACACACACACACACACACACACACACACACACTAGCCGTGTAAAGTCTATGATCAGACAGGTATGTTGTGTGAGAATCCCAGGAGTCCAGCCTGCTGCCAACAGCAACATCTCAGACAGGCGGAGAGAGGCCTCCATTTCTCCTCTCTTCCTGACCCCCCTGCCCCTGGACTAATCGACAGGAAACCCCATTAACTGGCTGAGGGAACCCCAGACAGACCTGGTTAGGTTCACACTAAGGGCCATCAAGCCTAGAGGCCCCTCGCTCCACTCACTGCAACAAAGAACAGGTCAGGTTGTATGTGGGTTTGATCCATGAAACCATATTTTCCCAGCGGTATTTGGCTAGATTTCATTGAACTCCTTGGGCTTTTTTGAGTTCAGCTCCTTTCTAGGGACTTAAGAAAAGTCTTTGATTGCAGATTCCATCTTACCCTATTCCTCACCCCAGACACCAGGCGTCACAGTACCCCCGTCATCAGGCTCCAGCCCTACATGCCTATACATAGCCCCCCTGCCCCAGACCCCTATATACATAGCCCCCCTGCCCCAGACCCCTACATACATAGCCCCCCTGCCCCAGACCCCTACATACATAGCCCCCCTGCCCCAGACCCCTACATACATACCCCTCTGCCCCAGACCCCTACATACATAGCCTACCTACCTACTCCCCAGGTCACAGTGTTAACCACCTGGTCATGGAGGAGCGGCCCAGACTGTGAGCTCTCTCCCATCAGCCTGACTGGTCACTGGCTGGGCCAGGAGGTTCATGTGTTCAACAGAGAGACGGAGACTCGGCTCCAGACAAGGGGAAAGGTTTAATGGACTCCACTATCTGTCTTCTTCACTGGTACCTTATCTACAGTATTGGATAACACTGTTTCCCTCCTCTCCACCTCCCAGCCTCCCACCCAGCACCGCAAGTATGCCTGCACTAATCCCACTTGAAATATGGCGATCTCAGCAAGATTGTGTCCGCGCACAATTTATCCCTGTTTTTCTTGTCCTTGACTAAGCCCTTTTTTACGAGTGTGCGGGAACACCAGGAATTCCCAGAAGCCTCTCTCATCTGCTTCTGATCTGATAGAGGCTGCAGTGGGGTTCGCGCCAGCGAGTTCAGCCTTGACAATAACGTGTGTAGCAGGGTTTTATTGCTCTCTGAAGGCGATCTCACACACACACATGCACACACACACACACACACCCACCCACAGCCATCTTATAGCCATGCATCACAGCAGTCAACTGCCCTGAGGTTCAGCAACATATTAATCTGGAATGTAGCAGGGAGAGAAAGTGTGTGTGTGTGTGCGCGCGCGCTTGTGTGTGTGTGGCTAGTTGGACTGGTTCCAAGTCACATCCTGCTACCGGATCAGCAGACCCAGGTCTCAGTGGGACCTGGACCTCTCTCAACATTAAGACAGGGTTTAACGGTCCAACCCAGATCCCCTCCCTCGTCCGTCCGTCCCCCCTCGTCCGTCTCAGGGACCCACGGACTCGGGCTTTAACCACACATACCTAAACACCCAGGAATCCAGAGCATCTCCAGCGTAGGGAACTATGGCCTCCGTGACGGGACCTGTTTCCTCCGCCAGCCTCTTGTGGTGTTGTATTGAAGGAGGTGGTGTTGCTCCTCCATCTGTACGGGATCCTCATAGAGTTGTAAACATGGTGGATGAGTTTGTTAGGGTCTGGTCAGCTGGTCTGTCGTAATAGATTCATGAACTGTCTGTCTATAAACTGTCAATCTTGTTTACTGTCCGCTACACCTGTTTGAACTTTGTTTGGGTGTGTATATGCTTGTGCGTGTGTTTCTTTAGTTTCTCTCAGACTTACACTTGGTTGTGTGTGTGTGTGTGTGTGTGTGTGTGTTCGTTCACATGCGTGTTACATGTCCGTCCTCTCTCTCCCTCTCCCTGCAGGTCCCAGTCAGCCCGAGGAGCAGTTTCAGGAGCCCTGTTCCCTGGACAAGCTCTCTCGTGAGACCAGCCCCAGAGAGCCACAGCCAGGGGAACCTCCAGCACTGAAGCAACACATCCCTCCACCTCCACCACCCTCCCCCCAGCCTGCCCAGCCCTCGCCCCAGATACCCCAGGCTACACCCCAAAATAACCACTGCCCCCCCCAGGTACCCCTCCCCTCCTCCCAGCCTAACCACTGCCCCCCCCAGGTACCCCACCCCTCTCCCCAGCCTAACCACTGCCCCCCCCAGGTACCCCTCCCCTCCTCCCAGCCTAACCACTGCCCCCCCCAGGTACCCCTCCCCTCCTCCCAGCCTAACCACTGCCCCCCCCAGGTACCCCACCCCTCCCCCCAGCCTAACCACTGCCCCTCCCAGGTACCCCAGCCCTCCCCCCAGCCTAACCACTACCCCCCCCAGCCCTCCCCGTCCCCAGCCTCTCCCAGGAGCCAGCCGGTGCTCACAGAGGCCCATAACATCAACGCTGCTGTGCTGAGCTCTGGAGTGCTGTGCCTGCCTGGTGAGTGGAACACACACACACACACACAAATGTTTTTATTTTTTTATTGATCTGATAACATACAGCATGACAGGTAGCATTGTGTTACAATTCTCCGCCATTTTATTTGACGTCAGGAACCAGAGACAAAGGCGGTCGTGCGCTTGTGACCGTGACAACCAGAAACACCATCTGGTTGAACCCCAATTGTAACAGTGGGGAGCTGGTGAGGATCCTGGTCTACTTCTGCACCATCCTCAGGTAACGCACTGCAGATGGAAACTAGCCTGGGAGCTAACTCCAACACTCTGAAACACGTTAGTCACTGTTTCTGATGTCCTGTCTCTCGCAGGAAGGAGGTGCGTTCCTTGGGGTTGACAGTTCTGGTGGACGCCCGCAGATGCTCGCCTGTCCCTGCTCTGTTCAAAGCCTTCAACATCCTACAGGTAAGATGCTCACACTCACAACGGACACTGTCTGAGTGTTAAAACTGGGGATAAACTATTATGAATCTAAACCTGTGACTGCTGTTGTCCTTAATGCAAGTCAAGCCTGACACACACACACACACACACACACACACACACACACACACACACACACACACACACACACATGCTTACCCCCTGGTAAGAATGTTTAATTGAAGAAAAAAAAACTATTTTGGACTGAATACACATAGATAAACCCTCTTGATCACTGTCAGATGATGTTGGATGTAGAAAGCAAAACATTGCACCATCAGCCTGGAATCCTGAACCCCACTGTTAGGTTCAGTGAGGTCAGACCCCAGAGCCCTCCAAAGACATGATGGATACTTTCGTGATCTGGTGCGCTGGATCCATGGCCTTGTACTGATCACACACACACACACATACTCACGCACACACACACACTCACTCTCACACACGCACACACACAGCCTTCTCACAGCCCAGCTGCCTCTGGTTAGGGCTAGGATGTAGTAAACAACAGGATTAGAGATGGAGAGCTTGCTGAACAGGTCCTGCTAAGTGAACAGGGCTAACGTGCTGGACCCGGCCCAGCCTACGGCCATGACAGCTCCTGACTCATCAAGCCTCGGCCTTTATCCCACTGCCAGAATCAGCTCCCAATAGAAAAAGGGCCCCGCTCTCGTCCTTTCTAGGGCAGGGCCGGATAGTGACGACCTTTCCAGCGTGGCCGGATAGTGACGACCTTTCCAGCGTGGCCGGATAGTAACGACCCCGTCTGGTCAGCCACCCTAAAGCCCTGGCTCAGGCCGCTGCACTTCCCCTGGGAGCGACTGCCAGCCCAGGTCCCCCAGTTAATACAGAGATGAGAGAGAGAGCAGAAAACTGACTTGGCCAGCTCTTTGTGGCCGCGGAGAGAGGGAGGGAGGGAGGGAGGGAGAGAGAGAGGGAGAGAGGGAGAGAGAGGGAGGGAGAGAGAGAGAGAGAAAAACAAACAAACAAAAGCCTGTTTGTA
>NC_139673.1:2374877-2379877 GCF_951799395.1 Argentina silus | reverse complement strand
TGTGTTCCAGGTCTCCTTCAGTTGTTCTTTGTGTCTCCTGTTTGACCTGCGTGGGTCACTTAAGGACACACAGCGTCCATGGGGAGTTCAGGATCTGGGTGTGTGGTGTGTGTGTTTGTCTCTGTGTGTGTGTGTGTGTGTGTCACTGTGCGTGTGTGTGTGTCTCTGTGCAGAGGGCATTGAGAGGAGAAAGCAACCCCAGGGGAATGTTAATAACTAGGGTTAATTTAGTCAGAAGGTCATTTTGCCTGCTGTTTGTGTTCAACCTGGGAGAAATGTTGCTGGTGATGAGGCAGCGATTGCCCTGACTGACTCTGTGGCTCGGTCGTGATTGCCCTGGTCTAGAGAGCCTTGTCGAAAGACCTGCGTCACACACTCTAATAAAACCACACGCCTGCACGTCTCCTCCTCCGCACACGCACACACACACAGACACACAGACAGACAGACACACACACACACACACACACAGCCTCGTCCCCCCACCTCACACACACATCCCAGCAAGAGGTAACGCTACATATAATTATAACAACAACAACAACAACAACCACTGTCTCTCAACCACACTCCTGTTCCAATGTGCTGACATATTGACAGTGTCTCACCGCTGCTTACCCTGCCTGGGAACGGTCTGTCCTCTGAGCAGGAGATGAAAGAGAGAATACCATGTTACCACGATGTTGCGTTGCTTATCACAGAGAAAATACCTTCAGGTCCTCAGAGCCCCAGTCCCACAGCACCGCCTATCTCTCTGCTGCATCTGTCCAATCTCCGTGTGTTGACTTCCTTGCTTTGTACAGTGTCTACAGTACGCATTCATGCATAATGAACCCATTAGTCACCGTCAACACAATCAGAGGGGCTGGCCTGGTTATCAAGGCCCCATCCGGAGGCTTGTCACTGTAGACTACAACGTGACTGTCCCCCCCCCCCCCCCCAGGTGGGGCTACTGCTGCACACCTCTGCTGCGGGGGAGATCACCTGTTTACCACTGGGCTGGTTAGAGCTGGTTAGGGCTGGTTAGGGCTGGTTAGAGCTGGTTAGGGCTGGTTAGAGCTGGTTAGGGCTGGTTAGGGCTGGTTAGGGCTGGTTAGAGCTGGTTAGGGCTGGTTAGGGCTGGTTAGGGCTGGTTGGAGCTGGTTGGGGCTGGTTAGGGCTGGTTGGAGCTGGTTAGGGCTGGTTGGAGCTGGTTAGGGCTGGTTAGAGCTGGTTAGGGCTGGTTAGAGCTGGTTGGGGCTGGTTAGGGCTGGTTGGAGCTGGTTAGGGCTGGTTTGGTCCGGGGAGGTGTGGAGGTGCAGTAGCGAGTCACGTGTTTGGAAGGATGCTGTCGAGTGTGTTCTGTGTGTAGAGAATGGAGAGACATGTTTTCATTGGACAGTTAATGTAGTTGGCTGACTGCTGTGTGTCTCTTTCAGTCCAAGTCAATTCAAAGGGCTTCATGGGCATGGGAAACTGTTTACATTGCCAAAGCAAAGATGAAATAACCACTAAAAATGTAACATTGAACATTACACAAGAGTTTCAAAAGAATAGTCAATTTAAAACACTGTAGCGTTTTGGCATTTAAAATGTTATACTATTGATGTACAGTGTGTTATCAATGTGAAAAAAGTACTACAGGAAAAATAGATAAATAGTTAAATAAGGGTTGTCTCTCTCTCTCCCTCTCTCTCTCTCTCTCTCTCTCTCTCTCTCTCTCTCTCTCTCCCTCTCCCTCTCTCAGGAGGCTGAGATGTTGCTGGCCAGGTACAGGGGGCTGATGCGGAGTGTTCTGGAGGACAGCAGGCTGGTCAGACTGCAGCTGGAGGGAGGGGCCGCCCTGTCCCGCGTCCGCAAGGAGGAGAGCAGCGTCAGCCTCACTGAAGACTACAGGTAACACACACACACACACAGATTCATCACTCTGGCCTCTACTGCTTTAGCCTTTCCTCTCGGTCCTCCCTTTATCACTGTCACACCCAGCCTCTCTCATTCTATTCTCTTTTCCCTCCCTTTCCCCTCGTATTCCTCCCCTCTCCTCATCTCACCTTGTGGATGTTTTATCCTCATTCCCCCCCGGCTCCCTCTCCTGTGTTAATCTAAACGGACCAGTCAGTGGATCGAAATCTGGATCCGTTCAGGGTAGTCATTGTGCACTGGACCAAAGCCTCGTTCGTGAGTGATTCCCCGGTCTTAAAAGTGGCGAGGACATACCTGCCAAAACAACAGAGGTTTGTCCAGAGAGGGAACACATGTAGAGAGAGGGGCCAAGTCTCTGTGTGTGTGTGTGTGTGTGTGTGTGTGTGTGTGTGTGTGTGTGTGTGTGTGTGTGTGTGTGTGTGTGTGTCTGTGTGTGTCTGTGTGTGTCTGTGTGTGTCTGTGTGTGTTTAGAGTGTAAGAGTGTTTTTCCTCTGAGTGAGCCAAGGAACCAGTCTTATCTCCTCTGGGCTCTGTAATCAACTGGAGAACATAGCATAGCTAGCTCCCCTCTCTCTCTCAGCTTCCCCCCTCCTCCTGACCTTCGTCTCCTCTCCTCTCCCCTCCCTCCACGTGTCTCTCCTTTCATCAGTTCCAGTTCCAGAGAAGGTTATCAGAGCTGTAGTGTGATATGACCCTCCTGGAGTGTCCTGTCTGGCTCCTCTGAGACACATCCCAAGGCCTGTCATGTTTTTACCCCTGGAGGATTCATGCCTTTGTTTTCTCCCATTACCACGAGACAGACAAGACACAATATTTACCACACGGCCTCAGGGGTCAGACAGAGCCAGAGGAGCCAAAATGGCTTCTTGTGAATTCTCGGCCTCGGGTCAGACAGAGCCAGAGGAGCCAAAATGGCTTCTTGTGAATTCTCAGTTGACGGTAGGAGATTAGAATGTGCCAAGGACACGGCTTTGTCAGGCTGTTTTGTCTCCATCCTGACTTAATCTTGTCCAGGCTTAACGTCTCTCTCTCTCTCTCTCTCTGCTGTGAATCACTCCACCTCCACGGTCAAAGACAACACGGTCCAGACGCTCCCACGGCACTTTAGAAAGCAGTGTAACCTGAAGCGCCACACCATTACCGTTTCTCCCCCTCTTCTCTCCTCCTGTCTGCCCGGCCTGTTGTTAGGTGGTGTTAGCCAGGATAACGTTCTAAGTGTTCTTCTGTGACACAGACACAATAGCCAGCTTGTACGGCCTGTTTCGTGTCTGAAACTTAAACGCCTGAACAATGGAAACAAAACCCATCTCTTGTTCACACTCTCTACTCCTCTATAGACCGGGTAGCAGCGCCTTTTCCTGGTCTTATGTCAACACAGGTTTCCCCCTCATAATGTTATCCCTTAACTCACCTTAGGCCCTCTGGCGTGTCCCCCCCCCCCTCCTCCCTCCCCTCCGGAACCTTCAGGAATGTGCATTACCAAGGTGGTTTTGACTGGAGGGCACTTCCAAATCACAGAAAAGTTTTGTGAGATTTGTGTAACCTCCGTGCTCATGGAGGAATGCTTTCTTTCTTTGTGTGTGTGTGTGTGTGTGTGTGTGTGTGTGTGTGTGTGTGTGTGTGTGTGTGTGTGTGTGTGTGTGTGTGTGTGTGTGTGTGTGTGTGTGTGTGTGTGTGTGTGTTTTCCTGGAGTGGTGGCGGGGAGTGGGTCTCTTAAGTGCCTGGGTCAGGATGAAGGGTAAGCCTTTGTTGAGAGAGAGAGAGAGGTGTTTTGATTGACACAGAAGAAATAAATGTACAAACCCAGGGCTTGGTTTTCTCAGCTCGTCCCTGCGCTGCTCCACTCAGGGGAGAGAGTGCTGCGTCTGTCCCAGCCTCTCGGCCGGCCCTGACCGTGTTCTGGACAGACGGTGGTGACATTCCTTCCTGCTCTGGTCCAGTCCTCTTTATCTCCAACAGCCTCTGTGTCTGTTGGTGTTGTTCTTGGAGCCGGAGCAACAAAACCTTCAGTCCTAAACTTTATCACACTGTTCCCAGTCACATAGCAGTTCCATACAGTCTACACTCTGCCCTGTACAGTGTGTGTGTGTGTGTGTGGGTGTGGGAGCGTGCGTGTACTGAATGAGATCACATGTTGTGACTCACTGTGTTTTAAACAAGCAGTGTTGTTAGCCTCCTCTCTCTCTCTCTCCCTCTCTCTCTCCCTCTCTCTCTCTCCCTCTCTCTCTCGCTCTCCCTCCCTCTCTCTCTCTGCCAACGTTTAGTCACCTGCTGCGTTTACACACACCGATACACACTCACGGCGGAGGTGGACATTCCTGCGTTGATGAGAAAGCCCCCGGGGTGAACAGGCAGGCTGAGGAGGCTGTTGCTCCCTGTTTACTTTGCTGTGGCCTGACTCACTTCCTACAATGGAAACAGCTCAGCGCTGGTTGCCTCAGGGTGGTTGTCTACCTCTGGCTTCCTCAGTCTCTTTCTCTCTTTCTTTCTCTCTCTCTCTCTCTCTCTTTCAGTCTCTCAATCTCTCACACAACACACACTATCCCTCTCTCTTTCTTTCTCTCTCTCTCTGTCTCTCACACAACACACACTATCCCTCTCTTTCTTTCTCTCTCTCTGTCTCTCACACAACACACACACACTATCCCTCTCCCTTTCTTTCTTGCTCTCCCTCCCTCCATCCCTCCCTCCACTGAGTTTGCCTTCCTTCCTTCTCTCTGTGCTTCAGTGTATCTAAACAAGCCCAGTGGCCCCTGGCCCTGTCCTGCCCTGTCCTGCCCTGCCGTGTCCCAGACACTCAGTGATAAGAGAGCTGGTTAACCCCAGCAGGCCCCGGTGGTGTGATGATGGTCTTTCATCATGGCTGCCCATCTCCAGCTCTTATCTCCCTCTCTCTGCCTGCCTCTGGAATGCCTTTGAACCTGTCCGGGCTTCTCTCACTCTGTTTGTTCTGGGGGGCGGAATATTACTAATTGGTCAATTATGTCAGGGTGCGGGCAGGCCACAATGCTAGTATTCATACACTGCAGACACACACAGACACATACACATCTGCAACAATCACGTCATAGCAAAACTCCCCTGAAAATATGTTCTCT
>NC_139673.1:2367377-2369877 GCF_951799395.1 Argentina silus | reverse complement strand
GGTAGAACAGCCTCTCAGTGGAGGCTGGGGGAGGTAGAAATTGGAGGACGGGCTCATTGTAAGGTATGGAATGGAATAAGGAATGGTATCAAACACGTGTTTGAAACCACTCCTCGTTCCGTTCCATGCATTAAAATGAATCCGTCCTCTGATTTGTACCTCCCCCAGCCTCCACTGAGAGGCTGTTCTACCCGGTAACAGGCTAGGCTGCCAAACCAGACCAACCTGACTCGCCCTCTCTGACACAAACACCATCATTAGCAGTGGAGGATAGTGTTAGAACAGGCCACATGTACGCTAATGGATTAGCATAGGTGAAGACTGAGATCTGAGGTGGTTTAGCATAGGTGAAGACTGACGGAGATGTTGAATTGAACGTGGGAATGAAGAGGATATACCTCCCGTGTGTCTCTTTAGTGAAATACCATCCAAGCATTTGTGCCACCAACAAAACTATTCTTTACACCTAAAAAGGCTATAGCTGATGTGTTTAACTGCTGGGCTGATTGGTAGATCCTTGCTGTAATGCCTTTGTTTGAATGGAGGGTGTGTGTGTGTGTGTGTGTGTGTGTGTGTGTGTGTGTGTGTGTGTGTGTGTGTGTGCGTGTGCGTGTGCGTGATGGGAGAGGCTCTGTAGTGCAGTGTGTGTCAGAGAGCTCTCTCAATGTGGTGTGACAATGAATGGTCTCTCACGACTGGCTACACACTGTATGTGTGTGAGTGTGTGTGTGCATGTGCGTGTGTGTATGCGTAAATGTGTGTGTTAGAGTGAGATCACACCGTTCTGTCAGTCACTTCCTTGTCTTCCTCAGTTCTTGGACCGTGCATAATGTAGGCTCTGAGCTGCTGTAAGGAGCTGCTGTAAGGACCCTCTGGTAACAGCGTCTCCACTGCCCTTCTGGAAGGGTTCCTGACCGACCACAGTCACAAACTCTACTCAGACAAACGTTAACCAGTGGGGTCGTCATGCGGTTCAAAACAGGAACTCATTAACCCTCTGCTTGGATAGGTCTGACTTTGCAACTCAAGAGATTTAGGTCAAAGTTAATACTTTAGCCTCAGAATACCTCAACAACCGGACTAAACCCCTGAACCCAGAATACCTCAACAACCTGACTAAACCCCTGAACCCAGAATACCTCAACAACCTGACTAAACCCCTGAACCCAGAATACCTCAACAACCGGACTAAACCCCTGAACCCAGAATACCTCAACAACAACCTGACTAAACCCCTGAACCAGAATACCTCAACAACAACCTGACTTAAACCCCTGAACCAGAATACCTCAACAACAACCGGACTAAACCCCTGAACCAGAATACCTCAACAACCGGACTAAACCCCTGAACCAGAATACCTCAACAACAACCGGACTAAACCCCTGAACCAGAATACCTCAACAACCTGACTAAACCCCTGAACCAGAATACCTCAACAACAACCGGACCTAAACTAAACCCCAGAACTCAGGAAACCCTGTTCACTGATTTGATAGTGATCTGAGTGTGATGATACTTTGGGAGGACAGTGTCCTTGTTTCAAACAGACGACAGACAGTCTTCTGTTCTGCCCCTCAGCCATGTCTGCATCACTCCTTTCTCCCTCTTTTTCCATGCCTGCTGTTCTCCTCTATACAGTATTTGAAGTCTTAAATGCTTCTGGTCATGGGTGGTCCCAATATTGACCCCCCTCCTACACGGCTCCTATGTATAGTGTTCTCTCTGTACTCAGCCTGCTACGACTGAACTTTCCCCTATAGTCTCTGTTCCCCCCTCTCTGTCCCCCCCGTAGACACAGCTGTGCAGACTACTGTCTCCGCTCTCTGCAGACAGACACCCGGTCAGTCCCCCTCACGCCCAGGCCACAGGCGGCCCGGCCCTCGCCCCGCGACAGCTGTCCCCCCCTACCGATTGACCAGTATCAGATTTGGAAAATTAGCATAATCATAGCACCCCCCTCTCCGCTCCCCCCTACCCCAGATCCAAGACAGAGCAGAGCAGCGCGACCCGAGCTGTGTGTGCGTGCGTGTGTGTGTGCGTGTGTGCGTGTGTGTGTGTGTGTGTGAGACATCTCCTGCCATCTGTTGGCATATTAAGCAGACTGTGTGTTAATCCAAGCAGAGATACGATGATATGACACAAAAGGACACTAAACACCACCCATCCTATTCTCATTTAGATCCATCGGGATGCTGGAGGGGAAGACCCTTGTTAACCTGACTGGGGTTGGGGTGGGTTGGGTTGGGGTGGGGTGGGGTTCCACAGGTTGGAGTGATAAGGGCCTGCGCTTGCCGAATTCAGCGGTTGTTTGGCGCGATGATAACAATGCATTGTTTGTGTGTAGCTAATAGGGATGGGGTTAAGAATGCTAAGGCTAAGGCTAATGCGGTCAGGATTTGCTCTCTCGTGATTGAGTGATAGCTCAAGTGTTGCGCGCCACAGTCAGATGTGTTCTTGGACACTGACGGTCTTCTGTGGATCTTCAGAGGCTTGTTGT
>NC_139673.1:2329877-2362377 GCF_951799395.1 Argentina silus | reverse complement strand
GGCATATATATTTTTCTTGTGTGTGTGTGGCTGTAGTGTATTGTGTGTGTGTGTGTGTGTGTGTGTGTGTGTGTGCGGTTGTAGCGTCTTGTGTTCTGGAACGTTCTTTGCTCTCCGGTATGTTAAGTGGCAGTTTCATGTTTGAACTTGTATGCCGGCTCCTGAATGTACTGTTGAGAAGCCAACGGCCACTGAGGAATCTCTGAGTTGAATGGAGGACTGGTCGTCTGAATGGACAGTCTACTGACTCCCTCCCTCCCTCCCTCCCTCCCTCTCCTCCTCCTCCCTCCTCCCTTCCCCACCCCCTCTCTGCCTTCTCTCTCTCTTCTCAACTGCACCGTGTAGCCACCTCAAACAGCCTACATGTTGCAGTCGTGGAGGGCAACTGCTGAATGTTTGGTGTGGGTGTGAATTGTGCTTGATGGAGCAAGTGTTGTCTGTGGAGGTGAACTGCCCATCTCCCCCTGCTGAATAGCAGCCATGCTGTGTCCAGATAGTGCTGCTACGAGCCGGCCTCAGACCGCTGTGTTTTAGAAGGGAACTTACTGCTTTTCTTCTCCATGAAAGAGGTGTCTTTGATTTCACATTTGTCAGATGATGAGGTGTTGATTGCTTTTCTCACCAGCCCTACGCGGGGGGGAGTGGGGCAGGGCTCCTGTTGCTGGGGGAACCGCGCGTGTGTGTGCATGTGTGTGTGCATGTGTGTGTGCGTACGCGTGCGTGTGTGTGTGTGTGTGTGTGTGTGTGTGTGTGTGTGTGTGCGTGTGTGCGTGTGTGTGTGTGTGTCTGCACGCAAATGTGTTACTGTGCTGTGTGTGTGTCTGCATGGGAGTGTGTGCGTGCGTGTGTGTTTGTGTGTGTGTGTGTGTGATGTGACAGTGATCCTGTGCAGCTGTCGGTATGTGTGGCTGTGGAACAGGGGAAAGAGGAACTGAGGTTTTTGGGGGTTTTATTGTGTCCACAGCAGAGAACTCATGCCAGGTGTCCCACAGGGAGGTTGGACTGGTCAGAGTTGAGAGCAGAGCCACAGAGAGAACTCTGAATGCTCTGGTCACCCAGAGGTTCTGTCAACTCTGTGTCTGTGAGTCCCCACTGTGAGTTCAAGCTGTGGAAGGGTGTTCAGTGGCAGTACGATCGGGCCTCACTGCCGTATGGAGCTGGATGGTAATGGGGTTCTGGAGTGAATATCCGAGGACAGACCCATCCATGTCGCCTATTTGTAACGGGGTGTGGACAGGACAGGACAGGACAGGAGAGGAGAGGAGTGACCCTCTTAACAGAAACGGGGGTAACCCCGCCCCATTCCCTTTCATCTTTTAGGGGTCCCCCCCCCCCCAGCCCCCTCCTAATGCCCACGGAAGGGTGAACATGCCCCTCTGATCATGCTGCTTGACTGGGCCCGAGGCATGGAGACCCTGCAGGGCACTGAGACTGAGCAGGACCCCCAAACACACGCACACACACACACACACACACACACACCACACACACACACACACACACCACACACACACGCACACGCACACCAGGGACATGCCTATCCTCTGGAGCACAAAAACAAGCCCCATGCTCCTTTAATTAGAGCCGACCTGACCAGCCTGGTCCGACTCCGGGCCCTCCTCTGTCCGACTCCGGGCCCTCCTCTGTCCGACTCCGGGCCCTCCTCTGTCCGACTCCGGGCCCTCCTCTGTCCGACTCCGGGCCCTCCTCTGTCCGACTCCGGGCCCTCCTCTGTCCGACTCCGGGCCCTCCTCTGTCCGACTCCGGGCCCTCCTCTGTCCGACTCCGGGCCCTCCTCTGTCCGACTCTGGGCCCCCCTCTGGAGGAGTACACCTGTACACACTAAACATGGCCGGGTTTCTATCAACCCCCCGACGGTGAAGGGGCAGGTGACTGTGTGTGGTGGAGGGAACTGCCCTGGCCCCATATTCAAGACACAATGGCAAAGCTGGCCAGTTGTGTGGCAGCTACACAGCTCCTTAACGGCTACTCCACCTTTGGCTAATTACACACCTGGAGAGCAGATGTGATGAATCGGACGTTAAAATGTAGCTTTAGTATTTGTGTGTGTGTGTTTGTTAAATGATTATGTAGTTGTTGTTGTTGTTGTTGTTGTTGTTAGGTTTTTATTTGCTGCATCTTCAGACGTCGTGGGCCCAGTATGTCGTAACGATTCTGCACCTTCAGGTTAGAAATGGACATGAAAAACAACGTTAGCTTAATGCACAGTTTAGATTGTTGGTTTGCTGATGATTGGTATTCCATTAATCTCCCTCGTCAGGTGACTGAGGGCTGGAGGGCTGTTGACTGACAGCCGTGTGAACGCCCGGGGGGGTTAATTGGCATATGTGCACCATGTCTCCCCGAGCACACTGTATAATTTGATGAGTCAAAAAGGAGGCCCACATTCACGTGTTATTGAGTTAGTGCTCCCCTCCCTCCCTCCCCCTCCCCGGCCCAGTTAGGGGTGATATTTAATCCCAGAGGCTGAGGGGGGGAGTTAGTGGTGAGGAGGGGGGTGGGGGGTGTGTGGGGGGGGGGGGTAATAAGCAGTCTTGCTGTCTGTGTAACGGCTGAGTGCTCGTTGTAGTGATGAGGGTGTCGATTCCTCCTGATTGCTGCCACAGTCAGGCTTGGGCCTCTCTCTGATGGGGCCTCTCTCTGGTGGAACCTCTCTGGTGGGGCCTCTCTCTGGTGGGGCCTCTCTCTGGTGGAGCCTCTCTCTGATGGGGCCTGTCTCTGGTGAGGCCTGTCTCTGATGGGGCCTGTCTCTGATGGGGCCTGTCTCTGATGGGGCCTGTCTCTGATGGGGCCTGTCTCTGATGGGGCCTGTCTCTGGTGGGGCCTGTCTCTGGTGGAGCCTCTCTCTGGTGGGGCCTGTCTCTGGTGGAGCCTCTCTCTGGTGAGGCCTGTCTCTGATGGAGCCTCTCTTTCATGGGGCCTCTCCTCTGCCCTGCAGACCTCCTGTTCCCAGCCCCCGCAGAGACCGCTGCCTACTGACCTACTACCCCAATGTCAACACACTGTACACACACGCATGAGCACACACAAATGAGCACACATGCACATAGAATACACACACACACACACATGCATAAACATCACACACACACACACACGCACGCACTCTTACCTACTGCCCCATTGGGTGTATTTACACACACTTACACTGTGCACACATTCACACACACTTATACTGCACCCACACACTTACACTGTGTGTGCACACGCAAACAGACACACACTTACAATGTGCACACACACACACACACTGCCCCAGGGTCAACACAGCAGCTCATTAGTGACACACATTGAACAGTAATGACAGATACAGACTGGCACAGTGGCACAAAGGCCACCTCTTGGCCTCAGCCTGGCCTCTATTCTACGCTGGACACAGAGAAAAGGGTTCCACTTTAGAGCAATCACCCCCCCCCCCCACACCCCCCACCCCCCAGTGGCTTCATAGAAAGCAGCAGCAGCAGCATCTCTCAGGGACGGACGGAATTCGGCTTTGTTGTTGCCAGACATTCCACCTCCACCTCAGCATGTTAGGCAGTTAGTTCAGCTGGAGGCTTAAGCCAATGGACGAGGATCTGGATCCAGGTTTTTAAGGACCTTGATGACATCTCCCACCCCCCTAAGTGGAGAGCAAACCCAGGCCATCTCTCCAGCTCTTCGTCCCGTCCCGTCCCGTCCCCCCCTTGGGCTGCATCCTGTAGGCCTCATAAAAGTGGATGGATGGAAGGAGGGATGGAGTGGTTATTACCCTCCTCACGTGAGGGACCCAGAGAAGTGGAAAAGACCTTGGCAGGCCCTCTTTCTCTCCCTCTCAGCAGTTTTCAGGCCATCATCATCATCATTAGTCCGGATAAAGCCAGTGAACCCACGGCAATGAGAAACAGACTTTTTAGTCTTTTAACGACTACAATTTGTCCAACATCTGCTCTGTGTTTGCTGCGCTCCCTCCTGCGCTCCCTCCTCAGGATGTGCAGATGACAGAGGCAGAGTCAGTCTCCTCCTGGTCCTGTTCCTGTTCCTGGTCTCTGTCCTGTTCCTGTTCCTGTTCCTGGTCTCTGTCCTGTTCCTGTTCCTGGTCTCTGTCCTGTTCCTGGTCTCTGTCCTGTTCCTGTTCCTGGTCTCTGTCCTGTCTCTGGAGGAAACAACATCAACAGAGGACAAGGCCTTGGGGCCTTTATTCCAGGGTGTCAGAGTGTGTTTGTTTGTGTGTGTGTGTGTGTGTGTGTGAGAGGGGGTTCGGCAGGGGGGGGTAGGGGGCCATTTTTAACTGGAGCAGCTGCTCTCTCTGTCTCTCCGTCCATTCCTCTGATCTGCATATGGAATGAGATTACCAGGCACACTCCTTCTTTTAATCTGAAAGCCCACGTCACAAAAGTGAGACAAGACCCTAGCCTACAGGGCCACGGAGACGCATCTGTCATGGGCCCCCTGTCCCGTGTGTGTGTGTGTGTGTGTGTGTGTGAGACGCACTCATGCATGGCATTGCAGAGCACTCCTTCCACAGCCATTGACATTCATGAAGCCGTGCGTCTGAACAGGGACCTGTCAGAGCACAGGCCACGAACACGCCTCACAGGCCACGAACACGCCTCACAGGCACACGCATCCGTGTCAGCGCTGACACACATGACAATACAACAGGAGCGGAGCACGTCATTGGTCCCTGGGCAATCAATCACATTTCATTGACTAATCACTGGCCTTGTAGTGCTTCATCACACTAATCAGAAAGTTAGAAAGCATAAAGGGGTCTGATCTCCAAACAGGTGCAGTCCCCCTGCCTCTTCCTCTCCCTCTTTCTCTCTCCCTCCCTCTCCCTCTCTCTCTCCATCTCTCTGCCTCTCTCTCTCCATCCATCCCTCCCTCTCTCTCTCTCTCTCCCTCCATCCCTCCCTCCCTCCCTCTCTCTCTCTCTCCCTCCATCCCTCCCTCCCTCTCTCTCTCCCTCCCTCCCCCCCTCTCTCTCTCTCTCTCTCTCTCTCCCTCCCTCCCTCCCCTCTCTCAGCTGTTCTACTCAGGCTCACATGGAAAACACACTCCAACTGTTAAGCGTACAGACTCAGATACAGAGAGGTCACGTATCGCCCTCCAGTATCTCCACCTTTTGAAGCCAGATCCAGATTTTTTCTTATCAATCCTGAAACACATTTCTTCATTCACCCAAACGGGGCCAGAAGTTGTCCAAACGCTCCACGTTGCCATGGCTGCAGCCAGGGTGTGTGGTGTGTGTTCCTCTCCCAGGATGTTTGCCAGTCAGTTCATAAAGTGTTTCTAAGAGAGTCCAGACTCTGGGGGAGGTGTTGTTCCTGTGGATGAGCTGGAAATGGTCCAGCTTTGTTTGGCCGGTGTCATGCTGTGGCCGCTGTGGTAATGAGAGAGAGAGGTGGGGGGAGTGTGTGTGTGTGTGTGTGTGTGTGTAGAGGGGGGTGAGATTGCCTCTCCTCAAGCTACGTGGGCCCCTATTTCCTCCAGGTCACAACAACATGGAGGTCACCCCTCTCTCCCCTCACACACACTCCCAATTAACGCTGAGCTGAGAGAGGTGGGATGGCTGGGATTCTTACCTTCTAGTTAAACCCCAACCATGTTGGTAAACTGTCATTTCCTCAGTGGTGAGGTTGGCTCTGGATGCCCACTGTATGAGAGGGTTGATGATGTGTATTCATGAGGCAGGGCCATTGAAGTGGTTGGGTTTGTCTCTGGGCTCAGGATATACTGTGTGTATGACATCAGCCTTGATGAGGAGCGGCGAGAGGGCATCTTCATCCTCTCTCTCTTGTCTCTCCCTCTCTTTCTCTCTCTCTCTCTCTCTCTCCCTCCCTCTCTCCCCCCTCTCTCTCTCTCTCTCTCTCTCCCCCCCTCTCTCTCTCTTTCTCTCTCTCTCTCTCTCCCCCCCCTCTCTCTCTTTCTCGCTCTCTCTTGTCTCTCCCTCTCTTTCTCTCTCCCTCTCCGTTGTGAGCAGATGGAGCTGCACCCGGCGAAGCTGAAGGTCAAACAGAAGACCAGAGCCAGAGTCTAATTAAGCCACATCTGTGTTGGAAGAGTTGTGAAACGGTTCGAATGTGTGATGAAGTCACTGCCTTGCTGACCAGTGTATCATAAATGTGAGACCTTGGTTACGTCTTAACTGGAGAATCAATAGTTGACTGATTCAGTTTGCTGGCAAACAGTGGTGATTTGTTCGGGGCGAGTGAAAGAATTCCAGGATCTTTCCTCTTGCAGGTCTATGAATAGCCATGCACACTGCTCAAAAGATGCTCTCTCTCTCTCTCTTGGCAAAACACATTCCCAGCGAGGCTGAGAGATGAGGTAAGCGATTGGCCTAGGTCACATAAACCTTTTCATCCACAAAACCCCACAAAAAGACTGTCTCTCAAGAGAGAGAAAAAAATCCACTCAACCTACTCGTGTGGAAGTTTTAATTTATCCCTGTGTACAAAAGCCGAAGGCCTCTTCTCCCTCTCTCCCGCTCTCCCTCTCTCAGGTCTTTTCTGACACCTCCCCCCCCTGCTCTCATCCCCCCTCTCTCCCTCCTCCCCCTCTCCTCACCCACTCAGTCAAAAGGACGAGGCTGGCCCCATTGTGACTCCTCTCAAAGCGGGGGCCTTTTAGAGGAGCGCACCGCGGCCTCCTCCAGAGGGCTTTATATGGGCGCTCACCAATCAAACCCTCCCTCCTTGCACAAACCATTCACACTTCAAAGGTTCCCGGCGCCCGCTAACGATTCAGGAATGATGTCATCCCAAACCTCTCTCTCTCTCTTCCTCTCCCTCTCCCTCTCTCTCTCTCTCTCTCCTCCCTCTCTCCGGAGTTGACCGGGGCTGGGTCCAGTGGAGCGTTTGTTGAGTGTTTTCCCGGTGTGATCTGGTTCAGTGGGTGAAGGAAGGTATGTGGGGGGGGTGCAGGTTTTTGTCGGGGGTCTTTTGATGTGGCAGGGCCTGGGTTGGGTGACTGGGGCCGGGGCCGTCACTGCAGCCCCCCACACACAGTGACCAACCCTCACTCTTCCACTGAGCTCTTGATGGCTTTGATAGCTTTTTGGTGTGTGATTGTAACATTCTCTCTTTCTCTCCCTCTCTCTCTCTGTCTCTCTATCTCTCTCTCTCCCTCTCTCTCCCTTTTGCAAACTGGTGATTTACACCTGAAACAAAGCACCCCATCAAAGGATAGACCACTTTTTTTTTTTATAAAAGATAACTTCTCAGCCATTAAAGTAATTCAGCGTCTCAATGCATTTGAAGTGAACCAGAGTCATCCATTACACGGGCCGGCCCTGCCTCTCTCTGTGTCCTCCACCCTGTCACCCATTAGCAGCCCTCATTGTCACTGGTGACTGACCCCTGACCTCTGGCGCCTCTGTGCTCTGGCCTCTCAAACACTGGTATGTGGCCGCAGTGTCCCCTCGCCCTCCTTGCAAAGTTACGTACTGGTGTTAGGACGGCTGTGTGTGTGTGTGTGTGTGTGATACAGTCTTTGGGGAGTGGAGAGGGACTGGAGTGGAATGGATGCTGAGAAAATGGCACCTAAGGGCCAGAAGGAAAGACAGAAAAGACCCTTCCTGTGTCAACAGATCTCTGTTCCCTCTTAAAGGAGGAGAGGAGAGGAGAGGAATGTCTCTGGGACGCCACGTCCCGCCAGGCTGGCTAAGCGATCCCCGCTCTCCCCGGGGTCGCAGCCGGGAGCGTTTGATCTCCTGTGAAACGCTAGCCTGCTTCTGCAGGCGCCAGCAGAGTCCAGCAGGGCTCCCGTCCTGAGATGATTTCTCCGCTTGTTTTTGATTGTGGGGACGGAGCCACTGCCTGGCTGAATGGAGGCGATTAAAAAGTGTCTCGATTTACAATTGAAAAGACGTCCCCCCCCCCGACGTCATGTTCGTAAGAAATCCCCTGTGGAAAGGAAATTTGATCCCATTATGAAATCAGCCGTAGTTTTGTCACACTCCGTGTCTATGAATTGACCAGCTCTGACTGGCATTCATGGGCCGATCTGCAGACTGTGGCCTCGGTGGTCATTAAGATGAACATGTCCTGTGTTGTTGACATGGACAGATACGTGTTTAGGCTGTTGGTTCTTGGCATGTGTGTTTCTCATTAGCATGTGGATCTGGCAGGAGGATAGTGATCAAGGGGGACTGTGGGAGTTCATAAAAGAGTGTGTGGTGTGTGTGTGTGTGTGTGTGTGTGTGTGTGTGTGTGTGTGTGTGTTGGTGATGCAGTATGGAGAGAGGGCCTGAGAAACCAGACCTCCCAGCATCTCTATAAATTCCTCTGTTGTTTACATGAAAACAGAACTGAGAGTGGAGAGGGCTCTTCTCCTGACCCTCCCTCCTCCTCCCTCTCCCTCTCCCTCCCCCTCCCTCTCTCTCTCTCTCTCTCCCTCCCTGTCCACCCATCTTCACACTCTGAGAATCATTGCCTGTCAGTCCCTGTGTCCGTCCAGCCTCCCCTCTCCCGATAAAGGGTTTCTTGTCTCCACTCTAACACGCGTGTAAGACAGAGGCATTGTGGGCCGCTCAGCCCTCCTCTGGCCAGCCTCAGCAGCAGTGCCACACCGTGTCTCTTTCACGGCCCTCTCCACTCAGCCCTGCTCAGTGATCAATGTCCTCTTTATCTGTGGAAGCTTGAAGACCACTGACTCATTCATATTCTCTCTCTCTCCCTCTCTCCCTCCCTCCCACTCCCTCCCCTTCTCCCTCCCTCCCCTTCTCCCTCCCTCCCACTCTCTCCCCTTCTCCCTCCCTCTCTCTCTCTCAGGCGTATGAGTGGGCTCTGGAGGGCATGCGCCACCTGGCCTGCGTCAGCATGGAGGACTGCACGCTGCCCGACAAGTGCCAGGGCGTCATCAGCTGCCTGGAGGGCTACCGGCGGCAGCACCCCCCCATCCCCGACCCCCGCTTCCAGGAGATGAAGGAGCTGGCGGGGGAGCTGAAGAGCGAGCAGGGCCTCAAGCAGTGGAAGTTCGCCTGGTCCAAGTGCCAGGAGACCAGGCAGATGTTTGAGAAGAAGCTGGAGGCGGCCCTGAGGACCCGCCGGACCCTGCCCACGGGCGGCGAGGGGGAAGCCACGCCCAGACGGCGGTCCGATGGTGCGGGCCGTGGGGGCCAGGAGAGGAGCTCCAGTGTGTCCTTCTCATGTAGGAAGGCCTTTTCAGGAGTGTGGGGGAGAGATAGGCTGTCCTCCACCTCCAGCAGCGCCTCGTCCCCCTGTAGCCCCAGAACGGACATAGGAGGCGGGGACTGCAGTGTTCAGACCTCCCCCTCCGGGTCCCTCTACGGCCTGGAGCACAGGCTCCCCCTCACCCCCCAGCACACCCCCCTGGGCACCCCCCTCAGCGCCCAGCGCCTCACCCGCAGCGTCTCCTCCGAGGAGTCCTCCCACCGGGCTCGCATGGAGGCCCAGGCCCGGACCTCCTCCTGCTCCTTCAGCCCCAGCCTGCCCCCCCTGGACGCCTCCCCCACCTCCCCGGGCTTCCCCGGCCCCGCACGCAGGCAGCAGCTCCGCAAGACCCAGAGCTTCGACTGCCCTCCGACCCCCGAGGGATCCCGCTACGGGTCCTGTCAGCGGACCCTGAGCGAGCCGGCGCGCCGTGGGAACACAGGGGTCTTCATCAAGGGCCTGGAGGTCAGCAGCATGGAGGTGGCCGACCGGCCCTACAGCCCCCGTCTGGCTGCCCACGGCTGGGCCTCAGGAGAGGGCCTACGCACCCCCAGCTCCAGCACCACCAGCAGCCCCGCGCCAGAGCCCCGAGCCAAGAGCAGGTGGGTACCGGCTAGAGTTGTTAGTCCTCTGTAGTCTCTGTTTTGTTCTCCAGGCGTAGAGGCAGGAGATTCCTCTGTTATGTGGTCACTAGTTATGCATTCCATCATGTAGAGAAGACTGACTGCTCTCTGAAATATTATTGCTATCCTGAGTAATGTAGTAATCCTACTCCTAACCAAAACACTGGAAAACTCACTGGAACACCCAACATTCATAGAGACAAATCTCTGTCTGTCTCTCTCTCTCTGTCTCACTCTCTCTCTCTCTGTCTTTCTGTCTCTCACTCTCACTCTCTGTTCTCTCTCTCACTCTCTGTCTCACTCTCTGTCTCTCTCTCTCTCTCTCTCTGTCTCTCTCTCCCGTGTGTTAGTGTATTTCTGTGGTGAATAGGTGTGGTTATGTGAGTGTATGTGGTGGTAGTGAGAGCCAGTCATGTATGAAAGCGCTCACGTGTGTGAGAGGCAGACAGGGGCCAGGCGGTCATGCTAGTGTGTGTCAGGCTCTCCCAGACCTTGTAGTTAAGCCCTGCTGGCTGTGATGGGATAGGATCAAGCTGTAATGGCTTTACCATGGAGAGGGGCCCCCACCCCCCCCCCTCCCTCACCTTTGACCCCTTGAGAACAGCCCCACTAACACTGATGACGAACCCAGCCTGGGAGCCACAGGGGGCCCCTTTGATGTGTACACACACACACACACTCCCTCTCTTTAACACACATACACTCTATCTAACACACACACACACATGCACACACATACCCACACACTCTCTCTCTCTTTAACACACACACACACACACACACACACATACACACATTTGTCTTGGCCAGTTTTACAGTGCAAGGCCATTCCACACCAATTAGAGCGTAGCCCATTCATAATAAGGCTGGCCAGCAGGAGGTTGAGCCTCAGTGTTGTGTCCCTGCGTGTCTCAGCCTGGAAGGTTAAGTGTTTGGAGATGTTAGGCAGGTGCCAGATGTTGTCCCTGAGATTTACAGGGAATAAATAGAAAACATGACCGGTGGAAAGTATTTAGATTTAGAACAAGGTGCCATGTAGAGAGTCTCTGGAATCTCAGAGTCTCAAGGATTCTGGGGTGAGACACATTTGCACTGTATAACCTCCCCTAGACTGTAGCTATGGAGTATAAGTTAGCAGACACACACACACACACACTAAAGACCTCCACAGCTCTCAGTACTGTACGTGAGGGGGGGGGGGGGGGGGTTAGGGGTAGTTGAGAGCTGCCGTGTGAATGCAGAGTGTTAAAGGAGGTTGGTCCTCGTAGACCTCCGGGGGAAGTGTGTGTGTGGCTGTACCCGGCGGGGTGGTGGAGGGGGTGAGCAGGGGGGTGGAGGGGGTCTTTGTGTCTGAGGGGCGCTGCGTGTGGCCGCAGGGGAGGCTGGGCCAGGAGCCGAGACTGTCACCAGCACTCCTGTCACCCAGACCACTGGCCATGCCCACCAGAGGGGCAGGGAAAGACCCCCTGCACTGGCACATTGGCTCGAGGAGAAGGAAGAGAAGAGTTTGCCTTTCTTTGTTGCCTTGGTCCCTTGGGGTACTTGGGTTGTTGGAGAGTAGCTTGTGTCTGGGCCATAGTCTTAGCAGACCAGAGAAACAAAGACAAAGGAGAGAAAAACAGTCCAGTCCAGTCCAGTGCTTCTGTTCTCTTAAGCCCCTTCATCTGGAAGAGAGAAAGCACCTATTCTGTCTTGGCGTGGTGGAACGTGAGCTGCCCAGCACGGTGTGTGTGTGTCTCTCCAGTCACCTCCTCCCCCCTCCAGACTCTCTCCCCCGAGTCAGTGATGTCGGTGCCCAGCGGGGAGGGCGCCTGGCGGGAACCTGAGGTGACAAACAAGACCCCATAGAGAGGTATTAGCGTTAGCCAAGTAGCAGGGCCAGATTAGCCTCTCCATTAGACCCCAGAGGCCTGGCCTGCCTGGCTGCCTGGCTGGCTGGCTGGAAGGAGACTTGGGGCTGACAGCTTGTAGACACACCAGCCGAAACATACAAGCAACAGACTGGCAGATAAGGTGGGGGTGAAGCCTAACACAGACCTAACACAGTGTTTTGGATTGAATACACTGAATTATTGATATTATTAATTATTTAAACATTTAATTATTACAGTCCAGTTCCTTCTGGTTTTGCTTTGTGTCATGTGGTAACATGAGTCCTTAGATTACATGATTTCTCACAGCCAAAGAGGAATGCTGTTTTTGTCCCTGTCCTTTCTGGTTTCCTATTATGACCGACAAGGGCTTTGTTGAAGGGTGTGTGATGTGTCTGTCTATCTAGACTTGGAAGGACCCACAGACATCTGTGTTCCATCCCAGGCCCTCCTCTCCTGGTAGTAGTAGAAGCAGCTATCAGTGTTATCTTAATAATAACATGATTCATCCTCCACTTGTCTTAGGGGGATGTTTTTACCACTGTAGGCTTGGCTACGTTCCCTTAGCTGGGGCTGAGGTCCACACTCACATGCTGTAGGCTAGGCTAGGCTACGTTCCCCTAGCTGAGGCTGAGGTCCACACTCACATGCTGTAGGCTAGGCTAGGCTACGTTCCCTTAGCTGGGGCTGAGGTCCACACTGACATGCTGTAGGCTAGGCTAGGCTACGTTCCCCTAGCTGGGGCTGAGGTCCACACTGACATGCTGTAGGCTAGGCTAGGCTACGTTCCCTTAGCTGGGGCTGAGGTCCACACTGACATGCTATAGGCTAGGCTAGGCTACATTCCCCTAGCTGGGGCTGAGGTCCACACTGACATGCTGTAGGCTAGGCTAGGCTACGTTCCCCTAGCTGGGGCTGAGGTCCACACTGACATGCTGTAGGCTAGGCTAGGCTACGTTCCCTTAGCTGGGGCTGAGGTCCACACTGACATGCTGTAGGCTAGGCTAGGCTACGTTCCCCTAGCTGGGGCTGAGGTCCACACTGACATGCTGTAGGCTAGGCTAGGCTACGTTCCCTTAGCTGGGGCTGAGGTCCACACTGACATGCTATAGGCTAGGCTAGGCTACATTCCCCTAGCTGGGGCTGAGGTCCACACTGACATGCTGTAGCAGGCTGTATCTGGCTGTTCATGTGATTTAATTTACACCTCCTTCCTTTGAAGCTGTCCTCTCCTCCCTTCTTCCCTCACTCACTACCAGGTGTCTCTTGTCTGCATCGCTGCATAGTAATGCTATACTGACGGTTAGCATGTCAGCGGTCCTATATTTATATTCAGGGATACTGTATTAACACCAGGGCCGTCAGAAGAACTAGATCAAAGCGCTTGCTAATGCAAAATATGATACGTGTTATGTAAAGCCATGACAACCTGTGGCTTTTTATAGAAAACATGAAACATGCAGTATGTGAACAGAGAATAGCAAAACAACACAAAACAAAAACAATCCAATCCAGTTATTACTGTAAATACAGCCCTCCGCCTGGTTGGTTCTCATCTCGTGTGTTTTACTCCATCTTTCCTGTGCAATGTCACACCTGGCCCAGCCTGACACGGTCTCCTCCTCCCCCCTCTCTCTCCTCCTCCTCCCCCCTCTCTCTCTCCCTCTCTCTCCCCACAGCAAGCTGCGCCACATCGTGGACGAGATGGTGACCACGGAGCGGGAGTACGTGCGCTCGCTGCGTTACATCATCGAGCACTACTTCCCGGAGATGGAGCGAGGGGACCTCCCCCAGGACCTGCGGGGGAAGCGCTCCGTCATCTTCGGGAACCTGGAGAAGCTGGTGGACTTCCACAGCCAGTACTTCCTCCGGGAGCTGGAGAGCTGCTGCAACCACCCGCTACGCGTCAGCCACTGCTTCCTACGCCACGTAAGACCTACACCGCCGTCCCGGGGGGGGTCCTTGGTGTTTATCAAAATAGGATACAAGTTGTGGCTTTTTATAGAAAACATGAATGTGGAATTTTTTATAGAAAAGAAGGAATGTGGTGATGGTGTGTTGTCAGAGCACATAGACAGAGCCAGGAGGGTTTACGGAGGGTAATGGAATTCAATGATTTATGAAGGTTCCAGTAACACACACCCCAAGTTGGCCAAAATGGAGACGGACACGGACACACACACCTAGGCTGTGAGGCAGGGATCAGTAGAGCTGCTGGGTCAGTTCCTACAGTAGGTGAGCTGTCGTTAGCCTGAGGGAAGCCATGGACCCAGCTGTGTAAACACCCCCAGCCTGGCGCTGGCCCACACTCTAACCCCACATCTCACTAGGTGGTTCCCCTGCTGGCACAGCCCCCCCTATTCTCATATTCCTGCTATTCTCCAGGACACACACCACACCACACCACACCACACCACACCCTCTCTCTCTCCTACTGTACATACCAGAGACATTCAGCGGATATCAAAGCAGCATGTTAACCTCAGTTCAGGTGTCTCCTCCAGGGTCTCCCCTCCTGTTCCAGACCCTCAAACCTGCGGTCCCTCTTAGACCCCCTTGGCTTGACTTAAAGATTTATACTTAAAGGGTTTAATAGTAGTTTTCCACAGTTAAAACAGCAAATGAAGAATAGTCTTCTGTGAGAGTGGTTCCACTGGTCGTACCAAGCCCTACAGCAGAGTAGACTGAACACATTCCTGGCTATAAATGTCTGTGAAAGATATTGCACATTTCGTACGAATATAAAACATGTTATAAAGCAATTTGCCGTGTCACCGAAAATTATTGCCAAATAAAACAAAAAATGACAAGATATGGAAAATAAATGTTTCACAGTACACATGTTTTATAGAACAAGGGTATATTGTGTGTGGTGAAATGCTTGGGTCAGTAGAATGGCTTTGAAAACATTGCTTTTTGCTTGTGTTTCCACAGCAAGACCAGTTTGGTCTGTATGCTCTGTACAGCAAGAATAAGCCCAAGTCTGACACTCTGCTCGCCAGCCATGGAAACAGCTTCTTCAGGGTGAGTTGGAGCACACACACACACACACACACACTCTCTCTCTCACCCCCATACCCCCCTCACACACACTCTCTCAACCTGTACACCCCCCCCCCCTCACACACACACTCTCACCCCCATACCCCCCCCACACACACCCACCCACAGAATCTGACTGCCACAGTGGTGTGTCTGTCTGTTTTATGTGTGCGCTCGAATATCTTTTTTTTTTACAGCCATCTCTAACCCCCCCCCTCGTTCTCCCCAGAACAAGCAGCTGGAGCTGGGTGATAAGATGGACCTGGCGTCCTACCTGCTGAAGCCCATCCAGAGGATGAGTAAGTACGCCCTGCTGCTGAAGGACCTGATCAAGGAGGTGACGGAGGCCCAGGAGACGGAGCTGGCCTACCTCCGCGCTGCCGCTGAGATGGTCAAGTTCCAGCTGCGCCACGGCAACGACCTGCTGGCCATGGACGCCATCCGGGACTGTGATGTGAGTCAGAGTGACGAGATAAGAGGTTCTATACTGTGATGTGAGTCAGAGTTATGAGATAGAACCTCTATTCTGTGCTCATTACAAAAAAAAGCCTTGTTTGCGTCAAATGCACATACTGATGTTCATGGAGTTATAGAGTCATGGTCATGGAAGAGTCATAGATATTGTGAGTCACGTACGTTGAGTTACCCTGGACGCCATGTTGAATCCTAACTCAGTGTTTTCTGTAATGTGAGACGGCCAGCATCCTAAGATGGTGTCTCCTCTCCTCTCCTCCCAGGTGAATCTGAAGGAGCAGGGTCAGCTGGTGCGGCAGGATGAGTTCACCATCTGGTACGGCAGGAAGAAATGCCAACGCCACGTGTTCCTGTTCGAGGACCTGGTGCTGTTCAGCAAGCCCAAACGCATCGAGGGAGGCCTGGACGTCTACATCTACAAACACTCCTTCAAGGTACCGGAGGAACCCTCTGGCTTCCCACTGTACTGTACAGAGTCAGGGTCACAGTCAGAGACATACTATACATCATTGGTTACAATAGCGCACTTGGTTTCTGGGTGCTCTGGGAACGAAACGGGGGACACACACGATATGATAGCCACAACAGGTGATTGAGAGAACGCTGCCTTTTTTCTTTATTGCATAAAATTCATAGTTTAACAGAAGGAGTTAGAAGCCTGGGGGGGAGGGAGGGAGAAAGAGAGAATATGAGGGGGGGTGTAAGCTTTCATCCTGTCATGCCGAGAGATGCATGGAGCTCATGGTCAGGTCCCTCATTCCGCCCCTTCCTCCTCTTGCCCCCTCAGACGGCGGACGTGGGGATGACGGAGACGTCGGGGGACAACGTTCTGCGCTTCGAGGTTTGGTTCAGACGGAGGACGTCTAAGAACCAGACGTACGTCCTCCAGTGCGCCAACGTGGACATCAAACACGCCTGGACCTCCGACATCGCACGCATCCTCTGGCAGCAGGCCACCAGGAACAAAGGTAGAGAGAGAGAGAGAGAGAGTGTGTGTGTGTGTCAGAGTTGTCTTCGTAGGTGCGCAGTGTCAAAAGAGACACACGTTGCCCGCCACTCATCACGATCCAGCATCTCCTCTTACACATCATAACAGCACCACAATCATCTTTTATTCATGCAGTGATCTGAGTGGCGTCTCCAGCCAGTATGATCTTGTTTGCATTTCTGTGTGTGTGTTTGAGTTCAGTCTCTAAGGTATAATTTCACTGCCTCAATTGGCGCAGCCTCAGACATTTAGAATGCAAATGAGACAGTATCTAATTTCTGCTGAGCAACCAGTTTTGTTTTGTGTGCTTTTGTGAGGATTATAAATAGTTGTTGACTGAGTGCCTCTCTTTGGGTTGGCACCGTAGTTAACTTCAACTGTGTGTGTGGTCAGAAATCCGTATGCAGGAGATGGTGTCGATGGGTGTGGGGAACAAGCCGTTCCTGGACATCAAACCCAGCGAAGCAGCCATCAACGACAGGGCCATCGACTACATCATGAAGGGCAGAGGTAAGGACTCCACTCACATCTGGTTGGTTTAAAGCTCTCCCGTGGAAAAAAAACACACCCATTGAAAAACTTCTCGTCAATATGTTTTCAAAAAGAGTTTGACTCCTATCATGACAAAGCTACAGTATGTGACTAACCCCCCTCCCTCCCTCTCTCTCTCTCTCCCCCCCCCCCCCCCCCCCCCAGGAGCCAGAACGCGAGCCTCCATCGCCGTGTCTCTGTTCGACCACTCCAACCCCTTCAAGCGTCCGGCGGGGAACAGCTCCAGCGGTGGGGCCCCCACAGCGTCAGGCTCCTGCACCCTGCTGGGACCCCTCAACCTGCACATGTACAGCAGCCAGTCCCTGGGGGGGATGCCTGGGGAGAGGCCCTTCATCAGCCCCTGCATCGAGGAGGATGAGCTGGAGCACGAGACCAGCAGCCAGCCCTCCATGAGTACGTACAGGTTAACACAGCAAGTTCCCCAGCACAGGCCACAACATACAACAGGGTGACATGATACAGCTTTCAGTGAGCAGCACAGAACAATAACCTCCCAGCTCACTGTATTGACAACCACTCTTCTCTCCCTCTCCATCCCTCCCTTTCCCTCCCTCCAGCCACAGAGAGTTCAGGCTCGTCGTCCCACTGTCTGTCTGGCAGTGGTTCCAGTGGTTCAGACAGCGGCTGTGTGTCCAGCCACCTCCAGGAGGCCCTGTCTGAGGAGCCCAGCTCCCCCTGCGAGCCCTCCTCCTCCTCCTGCTACTCCCCCTCCCCCTCGGTCGCCTCCCCCGCCGAGGAGAAGCCCCGCTTCAACAGCCAGTACATTTCAGCGGTGAGTGGAGAAGGCCGTAGACACATTTTAGATTACTAGAGCAGAGTCACCATACCTACTGGAGCTACAGCGAGCCTGACCCAGGTGTGGTGAGGTCCTGGGGAGCTACAGTACCACACTGAAGAGGAGCCGTTTCAACGATAAATCATTCCTCATAACACCTTGCCTTGCTTTTATGATTTGTAACATAACAATGAATGCTGTTTTTTGGATTGCGTTTGAGTTGATCTAACACGACTGTGATATTTAATCAATATTAACGTTGTGAAGCATCGACCTGATCATCTCCATCAGCTTTGCTTTGTGCCAGCTGCCAACCCTGCTGACCTGAACGAAGCCTTAACATGTTCCCCTAACGCCTCGATAACCCCTGCTTCTCTCCCTCCATCTACAGAACGCAGCTCAAATCATAGGCCCATCCACTATAGTGTGATTCCTGTAACCCTGCTTTGAGTAAGTGGAGCAAAGCTTTTCATACATCAACACAAAGTCAAATGACCCTCTAATAATACCATCTGGGCTGCAAGCCTCCACTCTCCCAGCCTGTGTCTATGGAAGAGTTTCTGCATGATGCTGTGGCATGTTTTCATTAGGAAGGCTGAGAGCGCCCTTGTAGTTAATTGTGCCTCGTGTCGTCTCCCTCTGCCTGCAGGTCTAATATCCGACTGCTTCAGGAGAAGACGGCGTCGCCGCACGAACGGAAGGGGGAGGAGTCGAGTATTTATTGGTCCTCATTGGCGCCAGCAAATCTCACCATCTTCATCATCATCTCACATGGACACTGAGGAGCTGGGACATAGCACTGTTAAAAAAAGCCACTTTTGAGCATAGCTTTTATATCGTTTTGAGAAAAGAAAGTCGATTTAAATATTCTTATATTTATCTTCTTTTTCTTTTTTTTTCTTCTTCTCTCCAAAAGTACCGGTGCAGTAGTTTTCTGTACTATATTGGTAACTGTAAATAATTATTGTAATAGTTTACAATGCAGTTATAAACTGTTTCTTTATTTTCTTTCTCTTGTTGACCACTTTTTGCTGCAGACTGCAATTTCTGAAATGGCAGGTAATACTGTATACCTCGGTATGAAAACGATATTTCTGAAATGAGAGATGCAAGAGTATAAATGTACTCTTCACAGTTCAAAGCAACATGCTTTTTTTTTTTTTTTTTAAAGGCAGCATTCTAGTATGACTCTCTTACTTTGTCTTCACATAATGTCTGTTCTTGGTTTTTTTAATTGACCTGTGGTCAGATTCCTACCAGTTGTTTTCCTTCGACATTGTTGTTGTTGTTGTTGTTTATTCTGTGTCTCAGTCAGTCTGTGTTCTTACACCACTTCCGGAGTGCTTCCATCTTTAGCGAGCAGGTCAGGTGTACAGTAGTAGATTCAGGGTCAGGTCACGGCCAGTCAGTCTGAGGGGCTGACCTCTCTAAGCCCTGGTCCCAGGTCAGTCAGAACGGTACGCCCTGTGGGAGGAGGGGAGGAGACTAGAGCTCAGAATGAAACTTTCTTTTCTTGATCATATTTTCAGAAAAAAAAAAAAAAAAAAGATGGCATTATCGGAAAAAAAACAAAACAACTAAAACACCAAAATGTACATTGTCTGTAAATATTTACACCAGTGGTGCTCTGTGGTTCTTGAGCGTACTGTAGGAGCAACAGGTGATTGTGATAACTTTGTACGTGTATGTATTAACCAGCAAAAGCAGGGAATCACTGAAGTGCCATTCTCAACTCAACCAACAAGAAAAAAAGAAAAAAAACAAGACTCAAATTTCCATTTGTAGCTGGAGCATGAATGCGTACTCGAGTGTCATATTTCTTAATCCTAACAAGTTCACACATATTTAATAAAGATGGATTGCTTTGTATCCAGAATGAGAGTGTTGGTTTTCATTGTGATTCCTGAGGGGGTGTAGGTGAGTGTGTATTACCATGGTGAGATGCGGGGCTGTGGACTTGTCCTCAGGAAACACAGGTACTGTATGACAGTGTTCTCTCCCCAGCTGCTCCATACACTCAGAGTAGCGCCTGGCGTAAGGCAGGGTGAACTGGAACAGTGGAAGGAAAATGGAGTCGTCTCAGAAATAGTCCAGTTAAATATACAGTTCAATTTGGCCCTTAAGTTGTGTCCAGTATGTGTGTTTGAGTGGCTTCATAGCACAACAAGTGGCAACAGCCTTACCTCCACCCACTGTAGTAGCCGTTCCTCCCTCTGCTTCTGTCTCTCAGAGCACATGATTCTCATCAGCTCAGCTACAAACACCTCCACCGTAGCCTGTCCTGTCTGAGGGAGGAGGGAGAACGAGTGATAGTGCAATCAGAACGGATTTTGGTCTTGGATATTGTACCACTGGTCATGTGTCATAGTGGGACATATGGACCTACCTGTCTAGTGACCACTCAGAGAATACTCTGTATCATCAGTCAAATGTACAGTACCAGTCAAAAGTCTGGACACACCTTGCCAAGAGTGTGCAAAGCTGTCATCAAAGCAAAAGGAGACTACTGTGAAGAATCTAAAATATAAAACATATTCTGGTCTGTTTAACACTTTTTTGTTCACTACATAATTCCATATGTGTTCCTTCATAGTTTTGATGTCTTCAATATTAATCTACAATGTAGAAAATTATAAAAAATAAAGAAAAACCATTGAATGAGAAGGTGTCCAAACTTTTGACTGGTACTGTACTTGTATAGCAATTTTTAAATAGACAAATGTCACAAAGTGCTTCACAACAAAAACAATACTAAACAAATATAAACAATACAAACAATATGACGTAGAATATGTAACGTCCTTCCTACACCGTGCATCACGAGTGTGTCTTACCCATAGGAAGTAGACCAGGTTGGCTATCTTCAGAGTGCAGTCCTTGGAGTCCTCCAGTCTAACGGAGTCCAGGATCACGCCAGTCAGGAAGGCGTGGCACTGACGGGCATACGCCATCTCCTCGTAGGACAGGCCGAAGCAGACGTACGCCACATCTGGAACGGGAGAGACGCACACGGAGCTGTTTACCTCAAGACGACAGGAAATACCGCGGAATTAAAACTCTGTTCCTACTCTCATTTAAATACAATGAGGAGAAACCGCGAATCAAAACAGCACAATTGAACACAGAGCTGGGATTAATTGAATAGATGAATAATTACTGGCCTTTGTGTGGTTGTTGTGTCCTGCCTAGTAAACACATACCACACCATTACCTCCTCTGACACTTTGTTTTAGTCTCTCACCAGGAATGTCAGGAAAATCCATCATTGCTGAATATCGTTCACAAAAAACAGATGCCTGTTACACATGGCACTGCTTGGGCTGACTGGCTTAGAGAACAACCATCGACTCCCCCTTGTGGATAAGGTGGTGTACTGCACATGCTGTTGTAAAACGAAGCTGGGAATGTCAACCCTCACCCAGGGGGGTACTGTGTGAGCTCATGATCATGGACTTACTCTTCTGATCCACCTTTGCATCTTGAGTCTTGTGTGTGTTATAACCTGAGGGGAAAGCACATGGTCTGTTCACCTTTTGCCCTTTACTCTTCATACAGAAACAGTCAGCCATTCCCATCCATTTGTTGTCAGCTAACAGACAGTCTGTTCACATAATAGCTGTGTTATGGCTTAACACCATATATATCTTCATTTAAACCCAATGTGTTGAGTTGTTCACAATAAAGTCCTACATACAGTACCTGAGTGGTTTCTCTAGACTACCTGTGTGTAGAGGGCTGCCAGTGTAGATGACGCTGTGGGTGAAGTACCCTCCAGGCTCCTCTGTGCCCAGGACAGGGGGGTGGTCCACCCTGAGCACCCAGCCCCTCACAGGCAGGACACAGCCTCGCACTGGGAACACAGCGCCTCTCAGGGCAGGCCTGCTCCGATACACCTCATCTTCCCCTGGAGACAGAGAGACACACACACACACAAGCAATAAACAATCAACCAATGATTGCAAACACACACACACACACACACACACAATAAACAATCAACCAATGATTGCAAACACACACACGACAGACAGACAGACAGACTTCAGTGAGTCATACAGCCCTGCTCTGACAACTCTGAACTGCTAGCACTAATAGTGCTCCTCCAGCAGCCTGGGGGGGTCCAGTGGTCCAGCACCACGGCCTACAGTGCACGCACACATATGCCCATGTCGGCACGGGATCGAAATCCGGCCCATGCCCTTCTGATATACCCTCTCCTCCTTACTTTCCTGTCTTTCTTCACTCTCTCTATCCAATAAAAATGAAAAATATAAGAGTGGAACTGCCCCCACTCAAAAAGCTATGTAGCTAAGCTCCAGGTGGTTTCCTCACCTCTCTGGGTAGAGCCGCCTGGCTTGGCTGTGCTTCCTTCCGCTGCAGTCAAAGCTGATGTAGGGGAACTTGCTCCCTGGGCACCCCCAGGAAGGCTCTGTCTGGCCAGCAGGGCAGTGAGGGCAGACAGTCTGACTGAGGCCTGGGCACGGAGGACGTCACAATTGGAGGTCCCTCCGCAGACTTGGAGTCCTGAGGTAGTCCCCTGGGGCTCTGGGTTCAGCCCCCACTGAGACACCGTCTCCACCAGCTGAACCAGCCTCTGCAGAGGAGCAGAGATATCACCTACGCCCTCTGGTGGCCTCTCTGGCACACTGCCCTGGAGTACTGCTGAGATGTAACCACCACTCACTGGTTTCTGTTCTTCAAGTCTCTGCAGAAGTGCTGGGAAAGGGTTAGCAGAACCGCCTGGCTTCAGAGACACACTCCCAGTGCCTAGAGAGGCTGGTGGTTGTCTGGTAACCCATGTTCTACTTTGGACCATTGAGGCTGGGTGGTCAGTGGAAGTGGTCACGGTGGAAGCCAGAGTCAGTCTGACAGAGGGGCCTGCGAGGTGACCAGTCTGACCCACAGAGCCAGGAGCTGATGGCAGCTGGGTGGGCCCTCTGTTCTCTGTACCCAGAAGCCCAGCCTCCTCTGTGTCTCTCAGGAGAGTGTCTCGAAGTGTACCCTCTGGTCCCACAGAGGAACAGGCGTCATCCTCGTCGTCCACTGAGATGAGGGCGTCTTCGGGGTCGTCCCTGCTGCCATCCGGACTCAGATCCATGCTCTCCTGAGGAGGTTCAATTCTGAGTGAGAACAGTAGCCATGGCAGACTCAAGCCAAACTCAAGCCAAATTAGGAAGCTAAATGTCCTACCAGTGGACAGGTGCCCATATCCCCACACAAACACAATCACGAGGCACCCTGGGGCTAATGAACATGATCTCTGGTATCAGAATTCCTCCGCCTCGCCCTGTAGGGCCTATCCAAACTGAGCTCTTTATATTAAATTCCTGACTTGTGCTACAGCTGCAGCACAAGTCAGGAGTTGACTTTGACACCCCTCCAAACTGGATCAGGTGATGATTTTGACAACAAACGCGGAAAGCCGTGCCAGCGATTCTTCTTCTCATCGTATAAAGATGGAAAAGCATAACAACCCCAGGTGGTATTGGTTTGACAAAGCCAACACACAAAGGCAAGCAGGGACTTACTTCATCGTAATTGAACCCCACAAACGGATCCTCGTCTTCAGCGTACATGAACAGGGAGTCGTCTGAGGAGGAGGAGGAGTCGTCGTCATTGGCTGGCTCTTTGCTCGTACACCAGGCCCTGAGTGAAGAAAAGGCCCACGTTAGCTCAAGACACGTTTTTTTTTTTAATCCCTTGACCCCCACACTTGAGGTTAAAGGCACAGCTCTGTCTCCCACCTTTACATTTACAGTATTTAGCAGACGCCTTTATCCAAAGCGACTTACAACAAATACATTTGTTTAAGTAAGTGAATCCTCTATCCATCAGTCATCATAAGATAAAGTAATCAATGCTCAGACCAGGGGCCATTGGCAATCACAATGCTAGAATAAGGATTTTTTTATTTTATTTTATTTTTTTAAGGTCTCCCCTCCTCACCTGTAATCAGAGCAGTCCTCCAGGGCTCCGGTCAGAGCCGGGACCTGGAACCCCTCTATCTCCTGGCAGAGCAGGGGCCACTCCCTACAGAACACGGACAAACAAACACTCAGTATCCACTGCGCCGCCATCTTGGCTCACTGCACCTCCATCTTGGCTCAAACTGCTCCCAGTTTCACAGCTCCCGAACTGCACCTGAACTCAGAGGGCAGCAACAGGCGTCCGCATCTCAGGAAGTTGAGGATGTGACGGAACATCTGCCCGTCTCCTTTGACCAGCAGGCTCTCCCCGTAGACGATCCAGCCGCTCTTCCTGGGGTTGGAGAGCAGCTCGGGGTACTGGGCCAGAGGACGACACCACCAGGTTCAATGGCCACATCTCTCTACCTCACAACATTAGCATATACTGCTATACACATTTACAGCTTTTAAAAAACAAATACAGATTATTATTTATTTTTTTTGTTGATTGAAGAGGCAATAAAGAGCGGGGGGAGGGACGCGTGTTACGCTTGACCTGCCTTTAAGAGGGTTTCCAAGTAAGTGGCGTACCAGTGTGTTCCGACATAAACTTTAACAACTTTATAAAGGGTGAACGTTGCCACTGAGGCGGACCAGGGCCGCGCTGTAAAAGACCCTGTAAAACAGAGAGGAGGGGAAAAACAGCAGCACAGAGTTACGGCTGGGCCAAATGGAAGCGGTGTGTGTGTGTGTGTGTGTGTGTGTGAGACGTGTGGGGGTGTGTGTGTGTGTGTGTGACGTGTGGGTGTGTGTGGGGGGGGGGAGTGTGTGTGCGTTGGTCTCTTACTGCCTGTGGTCCTCTTCCTGAGGAGAAACTCCCACACGGCCTCCCTGAAGGTCTGGTAGGCCTCGTCCTGCTGGTCCAGATACTCACACAGCCCCTGGAGCTCACATCCCCTCTCCGTCAGAGGAACGCGACATGTTCCCAGCCAGTTCCTAAAACATTACCAAGGGGACTCATGAGGAGAAGCATGCTCCACTTTAACTCATAATGAGTCATGCTGTTTATACACTGGATCTCCTGTTGCTATAGTAAGTCAATGAATGACATTTATGATCAATTGAAGACCTATATAACTCTCTCCGAGCTTTCTAGGTTGATTTGGAGCCTAAATCCATGTAGTCCATAGATGCAAAAAGCAGCAGGGTTCACACATGCAAATACAAACTCACTGTACATGTTGGAAGACGACCCCATTGCCAGTGATGTGGATCCTGCTGCCCTCCAGGTTGCTGTCTACACAGAGCTGTCCCAGGGCCGAGTCCTGGTACCTCACCAGCAGGTCAAAGGTCATCACGTACAGAGGCTGAGGTGACGTCTGCTGGTTCACGCCAGGGCTGGCCCCGCCCACGCCACCGTCGTCTGAGGTCAAACCAATACAACAAATCACCGGGAAGTGACATCATAGTTCACTCGAGACCACACACACAACTCTGGCAGAGAAGAAACACTGGATGTTTACGCATTCCTGAAAATCACATGACATCACACGAGTTTATATTAAAAAAAATAAAAAAAAGCAGCCACAACGTTTGTTGTCTTTAATCTAGATGTGTGTAATCACTGCATATTTCTGGCCATGGTATAATCAAGTCATCATAACACCATCATTCTTTTCATTGTCATGTGTGTTTCATAACTGAAGAAGCTCTGTACCATGTAGCTGCTTCAGCGCGTCCATGAAGGCAGTCATACCAGCTGATCTGGCCTCCTGGATCAACCCGTCATGATCAGCAAACTGCTCGGGCAGTAAGATCTTTCCCGTCTGAAGATAATTAGCTTTAATGAAGATAAAACAAACAGGGATTACTCTCCCTCAACTGTTACCAGCTGCGTCTTCTCACACACATCCTTCAAACACAAACACATCTCGCTTTATTTTGACAGATGAATTTTCATCTTGGAGGTTCAACGATCCATATGTCAAATTAATCATCGCCTCGCCCCCCCAGTAATGAGACGATAAGGATCATTTAATAGTGGAGTCAGTGAGAGAAACTTAACAAAGAACTTTTTTTTTCAACAGCCACTGTTAGTTCCACCATATAAAGTATACGAAATTGGTACATTTTCACGTATGGGGTGTTTTCATTGCTTCCACCATCTTTGGTCTTTCTGTCCTTACTGCAGTATTAACAATGGCTTGGATGGAGGAGTTAGAGTACAGCAGTTAACATGGGCTTTCCTTCTTGACTCTTTACTATGGGTTTGGCTGAGAGGGCTATGCGTGTGCCTAACCCAACACAGCATTTCCACCACCATCAGCACAATGTCTTTCCAGCCAGACAGCGAAAACAGGCTTATGGCTGGAGAGGTGAAAGACATCGCCAGAGGGTAGGACTGTGATCCTTACTGTAGCAACTTGCACAGATGTGGAGGCACAACGCCACAGAAGTGAATAATCAGAAGCGAAGCTTTGAGACCTGTAGGTTTTGTGGGACTTGCTGTTGAGTTGATGTGTGTTACAGTAGGTTGTAATGGGGGTGAGATCAGAGGTGAGATATAGTAGGCCGACTGAAGTTTGATGTTGTTTTAGATTTATTACCATTTCCTTGTTTAACATGTACAGTACAATGGCCTGGGGTGGTCCAGTGGTCTAGCACCATGGCCTACAGTGCACACATAAGCCCATGTCGGCATGAGTTTGAATCCGGCCCATGCCCTGCTGACATACCCTCTCCTCCTTACTTTCCTGTCTTTCTTCACTCTCTCTAGCCAATAAAAATGTTTTATATAACAGTAGGACTGCCCCACTCCAAAAATAACCTTTTAAAAAAACATGTACAGTACAATGACTTAGGGAGAGCTTGCCTATGAACCTGAAGAGAGGGGTGTCACACTCGATGATGGCCACACTGTCACTCAGCCACAGCAGGTTGTGGGGTGTCACCAGGTTGGGGTACAGTCGGACCAGGTCCATGGAGACGAAGCAGTACAGCACCTCCTCATCCCCGTCCACCAGAGGGGTCCCCACCAGACCCAGGGGTACCACATCATGAACTAGTCACAAGAGATCCAACCACACAGTCAGTTCAAATGACACACTTTATGCTGCCTTGAATACATGTACAGTACCAGTCAAAAGTTTGGACACACCTTCTCATTCAATGGTTTTTATTTTTTTATTATTTTCTACATTGTAGATTAATATTGAAGACATCAAAACTATGAAGGAACACATATGGAATTATGTAGTAAACAAAAAAGTGTTTAAAAAAAACCCAGAATGTTTTATATTTTAGATTCTTCAAAGTAGTCACCTTTTGCTTTGATGACAGCTTTGCACACTTTTAGCAAGTTTGTCCAAACTTTTGACTGGTACTGTATATTGGAGGCCTATACATACATTTTTGACATTTACTTTTATGACATTTAGCAGATGCTTTTATCCAAGCTATATCAAATCAAATCAAATTGTATGTGTCACATACATCGCATACAGCCGTAACTGATAGTGAAATGTTTTGGAATCTTGCTCCTCATTCAACAACAGTCAACAAAACCATATAATGTAGTAATAATAAACCAGTGACAGTAATCGTGCATCAGGGTGTAGTGTAGGTAGCAGAGGTAATAACTGCAATAACAATAGTAATACAATGTCAAGTGTATAGAGCAGCAATCATTTACAGGAATAGGGTTGATGGGTTGAAGCATAAAGTATCACAACAATAACACTATCTTTAATAATCAGGTGTCTTTCTGCTATTATGAGGAAGGTTACAGATCATCAAGGACTTTAATACTGATACTGATAATAATAATGAAGCACTGTGATTTATGGATAGAAAACATCTTGATTCAAATGTAGTACTGAGGCCTGGAGGACCAGAGAGGTTGGATACAGTATTGTATCTGTGGTGGTGAGCCTACCTGAGGACACCGGGCTGGCTATGGGTTCTGGCTGTCTGGTGTTACAAATGCGGGTTTTCCAGTAATTTAAAGTGGCCCTCTCAGTGACTTGAAGGTCCACTGACCTGGCACGCAAGTTATGCTTGCCTGATTGGAGATGTTCTAAGGCCTGGTTGAAGATGAATTAATTTAATTAAGCATGAATAAGCCTATATAGTTTTATAGTAGTACTATACTATTATAGTAGCTGGACTTATACATATTTTAAACATATATATAAACAAATATTCAAGACATTGGATAGGTTTTTTATATCAACATTAATGAACTTTAAGGCCTAAAGTGAGTTCATTGTTGCATGCACATTGGATTCGGCCTACTTTGCACATCAACGATACAAGGCGTGTTGCATGTGTTTATTGGTAAATTGATTTAGGCCTACCTGTAACAGTGACGAAAGCCGTAGACCTGCAGTTAGCTCATACAAAATATTTAGTTCTGATATACATGATGTAGCCAGTTTCCCAGTTTGCAGATAATAATGTACATGTTTGAAAGTGCATCCGTCTCTGTCGATAAACCACCGTGGGCTCGGAGGCTGGTTTGGGGCAGAGGAACCGGTCTTGAAAAGCAGCGAGTCTTGAAGGTGGGAAAGTCGGTCCAGCGGAATGGAGAAAAAACATCCGCCGACGTTGAAGGAACATAATATTGTTCCAGTAGCCATTATCTTCACTATCCTGAACCCTGTCTAATGTCACAACCGTCCTTCTACCGTACTTTACAAGACACACACATTTGCCGGTTGCTATGTGGCTAGCTAGCACAATCAACGCAACAAGTTACCATCTCATTAATCAGTTATTAGGTACACCTGCTGTTTTTCTCTGAAGCCGGCATTCACGCAAATGTCTAAAAACATGCACTATTTTAAAAAACAGTTTAAAAACAGTTAAAAAATATAAGTTAATGTCAATTTATCGCGAAGTTCAAGGGAAGGAAAAATGATGCCATTTGTCATGTTGACGGCGCGAGGAGCCGTTTTAATGTGAACGTGCCAACAGTTAAACAGTGTCTCGAGCAGCGGCCAGCGCTGACATGTGGCTTCTTAAGCAGATTTAACAATTTATCATCTTTGATATTATCATATACATTCATATTAATCAGTGGCGTTTGGTAATTCAAATGACGCTGTTGCGCGAATTACGCGTCACCCTTGTCATACAATTCTCTCGTATCTTCATATCCTACCGTCAGGAAATCGATTTGTTTTTTTATCATTGCTTAATGAAACACTCACGGTTGTGCTTTAGTTTATTCTCCTTGAGTATGGAAGCTCTGAAATGCGGGAAACGTCGTGTTTTCCGCAGCGGGCTGGCTCAGTGCTACTGTTCTCTATGGCGGTGGGGTCAGTCGTGTCAATGAAGCGCGAGTGGGGGGGAAATGGTTGTGCGCATGCTCAAAGTCTGCCTCTCCATTGAGTCAAAGGCAAGCTGAAGGGGCCGAGCTCCACCGGCCCCACGACCCCTAGTGGTTCAATAAGGTGCTGCAGCCAGAGGAAGACAAGAATGCATGGATAGGCTGTCTTGATGTAGGCTGTATCCAACTGCGTTCATGACGGGTGATGTGTTTTGTTTGACAGTGGCCCCACCAAAATGTTGGGGTTAAAAACGCCACTGATGTGGGTGCTTGGTGGCGTAGCACACTAATGCGCATGCCACGTAATCACAAGGTTCCTGGTTCGATTCCGACCCTCGACATATCTTGCATGTCATCCCTCCTCTCTCTCCCATCCTTCCTGTCAATCTCTACTGTCTCTGTCCCAATAAAGCAGAAATGCCCTAAAAACATATTTAAAAAAACGAACAAAAAACGCCATCATATGTATTAGGCTGCACCACAAAAGTGTTACACCGTAAATTGTAACCTTTAGTTGAAGTGAGGCCGTATTTAAAATGTTAAGATGGGCTTGCATATAGGCCAGGATTTATATATTTTATAATATATATTAATGGAGTTTACTGTATGAAACATTGCTGTTTACCCAGAGAGAAACATGTCATAGCTCGAGAATAATGGACCAAGAGACTAATTAAGACAAATTGTAATTGTATTGGTCAGTGTGTCAATGTGGCTGGATTCTCTTGTATGGTACTTCTTGCTGCCTCTATGGACTCTCCTGCCTCTCCCGTTGAGCATCCGTTCAGCCTCAGCTGTCCCAAAAGTGAGTTATTATTGGACACCAACGACCTATGAAACAACAACATTCTCCTTAATTCACACAATTCACAGGACTTGATCACTTTGTTAACCTCATCTTGATATTATCATATACATTCATATTAATCAGTGGCGTTTGGTAATTCAAATGGCGCTGTTGCGTGAATTAAGCATCACCCTTGTCATACAATTGCCCTGTGATGCCCCAGCCCTGTGTATGCAGGCTTTGACAGTAGATAGAAGCTAAACATGCTCACCTGTTGTTGTCCCTCAGAAGCTCTAAAGTCAGCTCCAGGTGTCTGAGGTGTGTCTCCTGCTTCTTCAGAGCCTTCACCTGTCTCTGTAAGCACCTGTCCCACTGTCTGTCACCTTCATCTCACACGCACGCACACACGCACACGCACACACACACGCACACGCCCGCGCACACACACACACACACAAACCCACACACAATTACAAATCCCTGTACCACTTTCACACATCATGTCACAGAAACTAATACATGCGTATTGGACACAAATAATTCACGCCTCATAAGGCAACTTACAATTGGTCACAGCTGTAACAGAGGGCTCTTGTTTGAGGCTGGTCAGTCTCAGATTGTAGTTTTCCTTCAGCACAGCAACAAGCCTCTTCTTGAGTGATTCCTGCAAAACACATTTAAGTATGCATGACTGAAGGCCATGAATGATTCAACCCTGTTACCGGTCTCATACAACGCAGGGTTGTCCTCTTGGCCTAATGGTAGACACCTGGGCCTGGCATGTGAGAGACCTAGGTTCAATCCCTGTCAGGTTGCACTGATTCTGATCTGATGTTTAAGTCTTCACCAGTTGCTGTTGTGTTAGGGCCAACTTCCTCTTGAGGAGGCCTAGGTCACTGCAGCGTGGAGTTACATCAGCGTCACTCTCAGTCTCGTCTTCTCCTCCACTTTGTCCATCCCTCCATCCCTCTCTCCCTCTAGGGCAGGGGACAGCGGGTGGCATCAGAGCAGACAGCAGGTCGTAGGCCCGGCCTGCAGACGACAGTTAGCTAGGAAGTGTTGGATAGTCTGGAGAAAGGTGTCACATTATTTTTGTTTCACAGCAACAGGCCATTTTGCTTAGCAGCGATGATAAGGGAGGGAGGGAGGTGTGTGTGTGTGTGTGTGTGTGTGTGTGTGTGTGTGTGTGTGTGTGTGTGTGTGTGTGTGTGTGTGTGGGGAGGGGGGGGGTTGTTGTGGTGCGGGGGGGGGGGGGGAATTGGCTTCCTCTCCTGCTCTTGACATTAAGGAACTGGACCGAAAACAATATGGTAGGCATCCATCCACAATATTGCTTTCACTTAGCCTGTCAGACCAGTAAAGATTAAGGAGAGGACGCCACTTTAGAAAATTGAGATGCACTCTGTAATTATATTTCTCTCAGGAGAGTAATACTGCTCCTTTGTCCTTATGGCGATCCAGTACCCAGGAAGCTTGTGTTGGTGTGCAGGGAGTGCGTGCCACTCCAGTGTTGGTCCACCAGGTCCAGCAGGCCTCTCAGGGTAGAGGAGAGCTCAGACACCCCGGGCTGGGGTGAGGGGGTCCTGGGCACGGAGCGGCCATCACCACCCCCCTGCCTGGAGCTCTGATGAGAGCAACACAGAGATGAGGATAGTCCATTTATAAATCGGTTTGTCAAACTGGTGCTGATTATAAGTGGCCTTATAAGAAGATGTGACCGAGACCAGGAAAGGGTTCTCTTTGTCAGCCATGTTAACTTTATTATAAAGTAGTTCACCCTCTCTTTCTCCAAACCCTAACCCTAACCCTAACCCTAACCCTAAATGGTGTGTATTTTACCCAGCACTTCAGACTAATGAAACTGTCACACACACGTCACTGTGAGGTGTTGGCGATCTTCAGATAAGACAGTGTTCCCACTCATCTTACATTACTCATGCTCTCTCAACCCAACTCTCCCTCAAGAGCTGCTTAAGGCTCAGTTACTCCCCAATACGACACATACAATTTCCCTGCCAATCAACTGGTAACCCAATATTTTCACAGCTAATTTCTTCTCTTTGTCATTAACCGGTTAGATAAGAGAGGCTTCCACTCGGTGTTATTTTACCTAAAGTTCATCCCTGATTAAAATCAGCCTCTGAAAATGTCAACAGTTCCCAAGCCAATATAGATGGTGACTTTATTACTTTTTTGACTCAACGGTTGCCATGGGATGGGAGAGAACAGCTCTAAAATACACATAGAGACCAGCAGTTTGTCCTGGAACACGATGATACATAACCGAATATGCATTATTCAACTGATAAACAAGGATACTAGGAAACTAGGACAGAATAATAATAATTTCTGATACAGGCACTAGATGGGGAGACGTTGACCATGATAACCCACAACATACAATGATGACCATGTGTACAGGGGCAGATAGGCTGGACAGTCAGTATTATTGTATGAGAGGATGCGCATATGTTCAATGTAAACATGTACATGTTGACCTGTGTGGTGTTGGTAGGGTGATATGTGGTTCTGGTACGCAGGTCAGACCCAGGGGGAGTGGAGGAGAGGGAGAGACCTGCCTGCCCCAGCCCTGTGGTGGTGTCTGGGCTGGGGGGAGACAGAGCAGCCAGACAGCTCTGGTCCATGGTCTGTCTCTGTGGAGATCCTCCGCGTCTGGGCCTGGAGGCAGGCTGCAGCCTGGGGCTCTGGTGATCCAGAAGCCTGTCCACAGAGACACTCCGGCGGGCAGAGAAACGCCGGAGGGGGGCGACCTCATCTGACAGGTGAGTGGCAACATACAGATCTAGAGGGGGAATGAATGAATGAGTCATACACACATCTCTGACAAAGGGAATGTTTTTTGTTTAAAGATGAAATATAGGTTGGGCACGGAATTAAAAAAAAAACTTTCTCACATGATATTCCTTGTTTCCTTGTGCAAGTGTGCCCTCTAGTGGTTAAAACGAAAGCATTCAAA
>NC_139673.1:2319877-2324877 GCF_951799395.1 Argentina silus | reverse complement strand
TATGCGGGCTACCTGTCCCACAGGGCGCTGACAGCACCTTGTCTCCCTGCAACCCTGTTGTCAACACAGGGACGCATAAACAGCCAGGAGCCCCGCCGTGCTGGCTGCATACTGCATGGCTGCCCAGAGAGCCAGAGGGGGAGGGGGGAGCATTTGAAGCGTGACACTGCCGTGGTGGCACTGCTGTGGGAGGTTGAAATGTGGGAGGAGGAGACTCTTATGTCATCAGAACCAGTCCTCGTGGCATGTAGGCAGGTGATTAATCAGCTGATTTATTACTAGAAACAGCAACCAGCCCTGCAGCCCTCAACAACCTATGCCTTATGCCTCAACCCTAGTTCCCAGCTCCCGGCTCCCAGCTCCCAGCTCCCAGCTCCCACTCCCAGCTCCCAGCCTCAACCCTCCAGCCCCAGCCCCAGCCCCAGCCCCAGCCCCAGCTCCAGCCCCAGCACCAGCCCCAGCTCCAGCCCCAGCCCCAGCCCCAGCCCCAGCCCCAGCTCCAGCCCCAGCCCCAGCCTCAACCCTCCAACCCCAGCCCCAGCCCCAGCCCCAGCCCCAGCCCCAGCCCCAGCCCCAGCCCCAGTCCCAGTCCGAGCCCCAGCCTCAACCCTCCAGCCCCAGCCCCAGCCCCAGCCCCAGCCCCAGCCCCAGCCCCAGCCCCAGCCCCAGCCCCAGCCTCAACCCTCCAACCCCAGCCCCAGCCCCAGCTCCTGCCCCAGCCTCTATCCTCCAACCCCGGCCCCGGCCCCGGCCCCAGCCCCAGCCCCAGCTCCAGCCCCAGCCCCAGCCTCAACCCTCCAACCCCAGCCCCAGCCCTAGTCCCAGCCCCAGCCCCAGCCCCAGTCCCAGCCCCGGCCCCGGCCCCAGCCCCAGCCCCAGCCTCTATCCTCCAACCCCGGCCCCGGCCCCGGCCCCAGCCCCAGCCCCAGCCCCAGCCCCAGCCCCAGCCCTAGTCCCAGCTCCTGCCCCAGCCCCAGCCCCAGTCCCAGCCCCGGCCCCGGCCCCAGCCCTAGCCCCAGCCCCAGTCTGAGGAGGTTCTGAGTTCACAAGAGCACATGTGAATTCCCTGCCTGCCTGCCGTGCCATTCATCACCCTGTGACGGTGAGCGCTGCGGCAACAAAGGTTGGGCTGAGGGAGAGTGGACTGCCTGGTTGGGGCGAGATATGTTTTTGATTAGAGCTTCCAAGGAGATGTCCCAAACAAGCGTTGCCATGAACTTGTGTGTTTGGTTACAAACACAGAAGGCAGCTATAGAGAGCAGGGGAGGGAGGGAGGGAGGGAGGGAGGGAGGGAGGGAGGGAGAGAGGGGGGTGGAAAAGAGAGTATGTGTGTGAGAGAGGGAGCGAATGAAAGAGAGAGAGAGAGAGAGAGAGAGAGAGTGTGTGTGTGTGTGTGACAGAGAAGAGGGGGAGGGAGAAAAAGAGAGAGAGGGAGCAAGGGAGCGAGAGAGAGAGAGAGAGAGAGAGAGAGAGAGAGAGAGAGAGAGAGAGAGAGGACTGTCGGAGCCAGGTGCTGAAGTGTTATTTTGTGTACGCTTTGGCTGCCATGACAACAAGGGACCCGCGTCTGCTTCCTGTTCCCGGCGGTGGTGGGGAGGGAGGATGTGTGGCTGCACACACACACACACACACACACACACACACACACACACACACACGCACACACACACACACACACACACACACACACACACAGACACCCACACATACACAAACACACACCCAACACTGGCTACCCTCAGATCCTCATTCTTATAGTGATTGAGAGCTTGGTCAACTCCTCTCATGAGTAATACTCCCTCTTTAAAAAGAGTATGGTGGTGGTAATGGCACAGCCCTCCTACCCTGTGTACAGCGGCCCTCAGGCAAGGACAGGGAGGGGGGGGGGGGGGGGGGGCAGGGGGGCTAGCCAGCTCCAGATGTGCCAGTCCTGTGTGAAAATGTCACTTTGACGAGGAGGCAATGAGGCAAGGCAGTGTGAATGGGACGCATAAATATTACTACCAGATTCCACTGCAGTTACCCAGGCTCCCCCTGCCAACGCAGGACACAGCTCTGCTCTCACCACCGAACCACCCATCTCACCACCAAACCCTAACCCTAACCCTAACCCTAACCCTAACCCATCTCACACAGACTAAGCTGGCCCTGTGGCCTCCAGCCTAGTCTCAAGGACTATAACACACATCCATTCTCTTCATCCATCTTATTTTAACCTGCCCTCTTCTACTGTGCTGCGCTGGTCTCTCTGTTCTACCATGTCTCGTATTTCCTATACTATCATTTCCTTATATTACCGTTTATTTTCACTGTATTGTTGTGTTTTCATTGTACTGTTAAGCACCTTGTATTGCAATTTTGCATGAAAGGTGCTATATAAATAAAGTCTGATTTGGTTTGATGTGATCCAGCTTTATAGCCCTTTAAATGTCAGGTGACCCAAAGGAGAGCAGAGCCGAAGCAGGCCAGGTGGCTGGACAGAGAGGACCTGAAGGACAACGTGGACAACGGTTTAAAGTGAAATAATTCTCAGGGGATGTTTGAGTCTGGGATGTTGGTAGTTTGCTGTCTGGGTAGTTTGCTGTCTGGGTGGGTGTCCCGGAGGACGGGGATGTGTCTGTGTTGCAGGTTTATAATGACCTGTTTATTAGAGGAATGCTGGGTAATGACACTGTTCTTCATATGAGAGCTTATAGATGCTTTAATAAGATGTCAGTTGGAGTCAGAGATCACACAACATAAAGAGACACATTTTAATTATTTATCATTCAAATATAACAGTCACTTTCAATGCAGTAATTTTCCAGTTTCTGCACCACCAAAAAAACGTTTGCAATGCAACAAACAACAAAATAATAGGAACAGACACAAATGGTTCGAAACAGCCGGTGAGCATAAAGAAACGTTTTGGAATGGCGCTAGGATGATCTCAGAATAAAAAGCTAGTCCTTAAACGCAGACAAAACAATGAGTTTTTCTGGAAATTTGATAATGAGAGATGAATTATACTGCAGAGGGCATTTTTGTGGTTGAAGTGTATGAAACTCATATTCATTTCAACTCATGTTTTTTTTTTAATACATTTGCCTTACAGAGGATTTTTCAATTCAAGAGAAACTCTTGCATAAGAATGTCACAGTGCAACTTAATATGTAAGACAAAGGAAAGCTATGCTATTTTATAGGCATATGTACATTGAACAGGGTCAACAAGGATGTAAACACATCCTTATATTAGGGATGATGCTTAAGAATATTACAGCAACCTCTCTTGTACTCATAAGCAAGGGCAAAGCATGATCTTCTTGCCACGTCAATCCACCCATATAACAATGCATGCGCACACAAACACGCACACATGCATGCACACACACATACACGCATGCACACACAAACGCACACACACACACACACACACACACACACAAACACACACACACAGACACACACACACAAACACTGACGGACATCTCCAAGATCAAACCATTTCATCGTGCATCTGCCAGAAGGGCAGAAGGGGGGGGCAGCCTGGGGTTAAGGGTCAAAGTTCATGGGTTTGGTCCAGACCTAAGTGCTATAGAGCCAAGCTCCGTCTTCCTGTGAGCTCAGACGATGGGGGGGGGATTGGGCAGGAGGGGGAAGGGTGGGGTGGGGTGGGTGGGTGGGGGGTGGGCTGCGCCACGATGATCGGCGCTCTACTACTTGGCCTTGGTCTTCTCCTCGTAGGTGCCGGCGTTCTTGTAGCTCCCCACGTAGCCGGTGTTGTCCACCAGCTCCTCGCGCCCGCCCTTGCCTTTGCCCTTGCCAGTCTCGTCAAAGCGCTCCTTGTGGGAGCCCGTGTACTTGGTGGTGTCTGTCAGTCTGTCCACGGCCGCCGTCTTCGCCATTTTCTGAGGGGAAAAACATCAAACATCACGTCAGCCCGACACGTTCAAGTTGTCAGACGACTTTCTCTTCATCTGCTTGTCTAATACTTGGATTAACTCCCCACTGGCCTCCAGCGTCTGGATTTTTTTTTAAGTATGCTCCTATTACAATTTGAATAATAACTTTGGGGTTTTCTTAACGCAGGAAAAACAACACCTGCGGTCAGACAAAGAGCATCAACTGTCACGTTCTGTGATTGAGCACAGACAGCTTGAGTTGACTAATGATTGGTTATGCATGTAAACCACAGATTGTGTCCTTATATTCACTCCGTGGTTTCATACGTCAGCAGCGTTTCATTTGTGGTGAGCAGAGTTTGCAGTGTCCTGAGGGCAGATCCCATATTTCTCACCCTGTTTCCTCATCGTGGCTCCCGTCCAATCGTAATCGGTTAATTGCGACCCACAATGCACTGTGAACATTTGAATGTGAACTGGGCAGATTTATCAAGAGAATAATTGCTCACCGCTTCGCCAGATGACACCGGTCTCTTATTACGGCGATGATGTCACCGGAGTGAGTTGGCCCCGGCTGAACCGAGCGGCGAGGCGGTTTGGTTAACGGAATAAAGCAACTCCCCTCAATTATCGCCGCGCTGCTCCGCGTCGCCTCATGTTGTTATACAATCTCAAGTGTTTGATATGCACTTTCCCAGCATCTGTAAGCAACTAGCAGGAGCACTCTGACATGGCTAGCACTGCATGCTTTCAGCTTGTTTTTTTCGTATAGTTTATCTTTTCCTATTTTGTTTGTTTTGTTTTTGTTAAGTAGTCTGCGTTTATTGCTCTGAATGTCCACATTCCACGGTTTATAGTACATCAATTCCCAACAGTCCCAAAGCCATTCCATGTGTGAGACGTGGACCAGTCTCCGTTATGGGTGTTGTTAGTCTTACCGTGACTCCAATGTTGGTGGGCTCCTTGCCCTCGATCAGCTTGTAGACCGCCTGCAGAGCCTCCTCCTTGCTTTGACCTTTGAACCTCTTCGGGGCCAACTCCTCCAGGGCCTTCTGGAACTCTTCATAGGTGATGACTCGAGATGTCTTCGCCCTGGGTCGTCAAAAACGGCAGTAAA
>NC_139673.1:2299877-2314877 GCF_951799395.1 Argentina silus | reverse complement strand
TGGACAGAAGTCATGCATGCCATGTGAGAGTGTGTGTAGACTCAGCATGCACGGTGCATTAGATATACACACACACACACACACACACACACACACACACATACACACACACAAACAGACACACACACACACACACACACACACACACACACACACACAAACAGACACACACACGCACACACACACACACACTCACACAAACAGACACACACACACACACACACACACACACACACACATACACAAACAGACACACACACACACACTCACACACACACACACACAAACAGACACACACACACACACACACACACACACACACACATACACAAACAGACACACACACACACACTCACACACACACACACACAAACAGACACACGCACACACGCACGCACACACACACACACACACACACACACACACAAACAGACACACACGGGGTACATGAACCCAACATCGGAACCCTACAGCAGGACCTAAAACAGCAGCAGCAGACGAATCTCCTGCAGACTGCGCAGCCTCTCTTACCTGTGTCTATCTCCAGGTCCCACTGCTCTGCCTGCCTGTCTGGCTGCTCCTGCCTGGCTGCTCCTGTCCTGCTCTGCTCTGCTCTGCTCCTGCAATACTCAGTCTCTCCTCTCCTCCGTCACCAACCCCGGCACTCACATGAGCTTTAAAGAGCTGAGGGGTTGTTATCATCTGTTTATCCCTGTATCCATAGAGACATCCTGTTTAACATCAAGGGAGGGCAATAAAAGGGAGAGAGAGAAAGAGAGAGGGAGAGAGAGAGAGAGAGAGGGAGAGAGAGAGAGAGACAGGGGGAGAGGGAGGGAGAGAGGGGAAGTCTTTCTCCACGAGCGGAGTGACCAGGGTCATTTATCAGGAGGGCTGGGGCAGCCGTGAAAGCAGGGGAATATAACAAAGGAGGACAGACGTTAGCAGAGACAGTTGAGGGTGGGGGGAGGAGGTCTGGGGGTTGCCGCTGCACGACCAAGTATTAGTTTAGTTTGGGGGTGAGGTGTGTAGGGTCCTTCCAGTATTACACTATAGAGAGCATTCCATTAGGAGCAGACAGAGATTAATACAGCATGCACAAGGGGGGCTGTTTGTGTACACTATGGGTAATTTAAGGAAATGGGACTGTAGATCAAATTACTTGTATCGATTTCTCAGAGCTTAACGCCATCTGTCTTCTGATTATTCTACACGCTGCTGGGAACCGCTGATTAATAACCAAACAATGTTGAACTGAAGTCATCCAGCAGAGCTGTGGGAGAAGGGATCCACTGGGACAGTCCTGTACATCCGCTCTTATGTGCTGTACATGAACACATGGCTAACCCTCTGAGTACGTTATCTAGATCAGGATCTCATAACAGTGTTGCAATGTTAAACTGACACGGAAGCTCAGGTGAGTAGTCCTCCAGACCAGGAGGGGGCGCTGTGCTGGGTTAGGCGACGTCTACTCAGATAGTACTCTACTACTGTAGAGTAAATCTCTCCTCCTCTGCCCTCTGTTTTCCTCTCCTCATTGGCACCAACCTGAAACTATGCCATTATCTTTTCCAGGGCTTCCCTCCCTCCCTCCCTCCCTCCCTCCCTCCCTCCCTCCCTCGTTCTCTCCCTTCTTTTAGAGAGGAGTAGCATTAGCTAGGCTTGTTTAAACACACTGGCACGAGACATAATAACAACTTAAGGCCAAAGATGATGTAGTGCAGTGTGAGGTCATCCAGATATATATATGTTTAATTATATCTGGTTCTAATTAGAGGCCAATCTGGGATCCATCCCACCAGTTAATGGTCTGTGATGTTATAAACAAATCCTAGGTTTTATGCTGCCTTGTAGATTTCCTCTCTCCCCTCTTAAAATCCACATCCTCCCCTCTGTGTGTGTGTGTGTGTGTGTGTGTGTGTGTGTGTGTGTGTGTGTGTGTGTGTGTGTGTGTGTGTGTGTGCGCACACACGTGTGAGTGTGTGTGTGTGTGTCTCTGTCATTTCTGAAGGAAAATCTGAACAGCTCTTTCTCACCTTTGAGAATCGGAATTTGAGGCCTAATTTCCTCTCATTACAGGAGCTGTGGAGTGACGGAGGGAGGAAGGGAGGGAAGGAAGGAGAGAGAGAGAGAGAGAAAGAAAGAGAGAGAGAGAGAGACTACAGTAAATGAACCACCTGAGGAGGGCGCGAACCAGTAGACAAACCTCAACGAGAGAGTAAAAAAATCATGAATAACACACATTTACCAGTTACCAGTGGGGTTAAAGATGTCTGACCCGGTTTGGTTGTTTGTTAGGATGGGACTCTGCTGAGGCGCACCAGGACTCTGTCTGATTGTCTGTCTGATTCATGAAACACTGAAGGTAAGGAGGTCACAGTCTGGGCACACGCCACAGTCATAAATGTGAAGATGGAATATAAAAGCATAATGTGCTACTTAAAGCGATTTGGACCTCAGCCTTTTCATATACTGCCTCTCCACTTTATGTCTTTGCATGGAGGCTGATTGTCCGCTGGATGCACACCGTAAAGAACAGAACTTGTCTCACTGCAACGTACCGTGTCCCCAGTCAGAACATAACTCTTTTCTTTACAATCAGGATTTTTATGCGGGCTACGGTATGTCTGATCAGCAGAATGGTTGATGCTCTCTAACTCTCTTATTTAGGCCGCCAGCCTGCCTCTGTGGCCTTACTTGACCCACACCAACAGAGGCCTCATAGTGTGGGCCTTAATGAATCAATCATGATGACCCAATACCCACACTTGTACTGTACACTACTGTGTATGGATTGATAGTATACAAAATACATACTACACTGGATGCACACTACTAAACAGCACACTAGTATGGATATGTGCAGTGGAGAAACCCTGTTCCCCTCCCTGCCACACAGCCGGTTGCTGTAATCTTCCTTCGGCCTGCAGTGTTTATTTTGTTGCCGTTCACAATAATGAGCTAATGATATAATCAGTTTCAGCCCGCTCCCTTGACGAGGGTCACATTCAGGGCGGAGCGGAACGCGGGAGTACAGAGGGGTGGGGGTTGGGGGGGGGGTTAGGGGGGAGAGAGAGAGCGTGGAGGAGGGGTGGGGGTGGGATGGGGGGGTGGGGGGGTTAGGGGGGAGAGAGAGAGCGTGGAGGAGGGGTGGGGGTGGGATGGGGGGGTGGGGGGGTTAGGGGGGAGAGAGAGAGCGTGGAGGAGGGGTGGGGGGTAGGGGGGTTAGGGGGGAGAGAGAGCATGGAGGGGGGGTGGGGGTTGGGGAGGGAGGGGGGTGGAGGGAGGTGGAGGGAGGGGAGGGAGGGCGGTGGAGGGAGGGGAGGGGGGTTAGGGGGGAGAGATGGGGGGTGGAGGGAGGGGAGGGAGGGGGGCGGAGATGGATCTAAAGAGACAGGCCGACACCACAGCGCTCTGCAGCTCAGCTCAGCCGCTCCTCCCGTCCTTGAAGTCATCGTTGAAGGCGTATGTGTGGATGTCTGTGGAGGCTGGTTCCTGTGGAGGCTGGTTCCTGTGGAGGCTGGTTCCTGTGGAGGCTGGTTCCTGTGGAGGCTGGTTCCTGTGGAGGCTGGTTCCTGTGGAGGCTGGTTCCTGTGGCCATAGCAATAGTAGTGTTGTAGTTGTATAAGGAACTAAAATGAAGGGCAGGGACGCATATTACTGTTGCACCCATTAAACGGATTAACAGACCAACGGTTATCAATGACTCCACTGAGAGCAAGTGTTTATACAAGAGTTTCTAATACATCCTGAAGCTCTGAATACTTCCACATATGAATGTATCCTAGAGACCATCGCAACTTCCAGGTCAATCTCCTTCAGAACAATGGGCCATTTGTGAGTGCTTGTGTGCTCTGTGACTGTACATACACACACAAGGCCAACACGCCTGCACACCAACTAATGATGTCATGGTATCCACCGCTGAGTCTGTCGGATTAGTAGCAGTCCGCAGGACGTGTGAGAGGATGGGAGTCACGCCGCTCGGAGCAGGCGGGCCGGCGGGCCGGCGACATGTCGATGTTTCATCGACTAGCTTTCATCTGGACGCAGATCGCTCTTCGCGGCTGATAAACACTGCTTCGTACCCTGACATGGCTTTGAAAGCCAGCCCAGTGAACCCCCTGCCTTAGGAAACAGCTAGGATGCATATGCTGTTACATTTGGGGAGGCGGCGGGGGGGGGGGTGGGGTTAGGGTTAGGGATGAGGAGGCGTCGGGGGGTGGGGTTGGGGGCGGTGTATAGTGATACAACCTGTTCCCCGACAGGGAACACTGATTCAACATTTGGTTCATAGCCAATATCCCATTCGCTAAGAGGGCCCTTCGCTTTTGTAGAACTGTTGGATATCGCTACTGTCTGCTCATGGAGTTGATGGAACGCTCGGCTGGACTCTCCATCAGTCCCTGTCAGACGGAACACTGAAGGCTGCAGACCTCAGACCTCGGTCCAGAGGCCCGGGCCCATGGAGACCTACTTAGCAGCGGACCAGCAGGTCGGCTCGGCCTGGAGATCTGTTGTCATAATAGCCCCTCTGTGTTTGTGGAGAGGACGCGGTGAGCCTTAATGGTCAGGAGGCCGCTCCTGCTATTGACATTACCATCTGAGGGACCTGCTCTGGTGGGTTTGTTTTCATCCTTCTTTTCTTCTCGTTTCTCTCTCTCTCTCTCTTTCTTTCTCTTTTTTTTTAAGTTCCCCTCGGTCTGGTGAGGAACACTCATCACCGCTTATTATTAGCTCATTTGGCCCAGCGATGGAGAGATGAGAGGAGGAGGAGAAGAGAGGAGGAGAAGAAGAGAGGAGGAGGAGAAGAGAGGAGAAGAAGAAGAGAGGAGGAGAAGAAGAGAGGAGCGGGAAGGGAAGGGAAGGGAAGGGAAGGGAAGGGAAGGGAAGGGAAGGGGGGATGAAAAGAGGAGAGCTCTGAGAGGAAACAGATGTCCCACCTCCACCGCCTGCCCTCTCTCCCTGTTTGAGGAACAAAGGGTCTGGAGCAGAGCAGAGACCACTCTGACCCCCCCCCCACACCCCCCACACCACTCTGACCCCACCCACACCCACACCACTCTGACCCCACCCACACCCACACCACTCTGACCCCACCCACCCACACCACTCTGACCCCCCCCCCCCCCCACACAACACTCTGACCCCCCCACCCACACCACTCTGACCCCCCCCCCACAACACTCTGACCCCCCCACCCAGCCTCTCAACCGTCCTGCTACTGCACACCATAGCAATAACAATGCTTAGGTTGGGGGTTTGATTCCCGCTGGGACCATATGTACTGAAAAATGTATGCACTCACTGCAATGTAGGTCACTTTGGATAAAAGCGTCAGCTAAAAGGCGTATGTTAAGATGAGGTCGGGCCAACATTGAGTCAACGTCAGCCTACTACAGGAGTACTGCTGGATCGCAGCAGCCTCCAGGGCCTACTGTGTGGGGAAGGCCTGGAGTGGACAGTGGTAAGAAAAACACTTCCAGCGAGCACCACAGAGGCTGGGTCCGTAATGTTCTGCCTGGGGGCGGGAGGAGAGGAGGAGAAGAGGAGAGGGGGGGGGATGGGGGAGGTCAGAAAATGCCATCTGAAAAATTCAAAGCTTTGTGATTCCAGCCGTTGTTTTCCTTGGCTGTTACCGTGACGACGGCGCGTGTTGTTGCCGCCGCTGACCAGCCCACGTACTGTAGATGAATGATGTTTCTAAGGGAACCGGCGATAGCAAACAGAAAAATGCTTTGCATTGATAAGCGCAGCGGTCTGCGCGGGGCGCGTTCCTGCCTCAACCCCGGGTGCAGGGCATGTGGGCTCGCTGAGGATGTTTTACAGCTTTCATTAAAGTCAATCTGTGCAGAGGAGAGGAGAGAAGGGCACATGGGGCTTCTACATAAAAGCATATGCTGAACGCTCTGTGTGTGTGTGTGTGTGTGTGTGTGTGTGTGTGTGAGTGAGTGAGTGAGTGAGTGTACATGTGTGTGTACGTGGAGGTGTGTGTACGTGTGTGTTTGTGTGTGTGTGTGTGTGTGTGTGTGTGTGTATGCGTGCGAGCTAGTGAAAGGGGTGTGTGTGTGTTTGTGCGAGCGTGTGTGTGGCATAAACTATGTTCACCTGCAAGCGGTCTCTCGGTGGTGAGGGCATGGATGAGGGATGAGGCTGGGCTCCACCTGGCCACGGTGTGACCTCATGCTGCCTGAGCTCTGATGGATGCCGGGGGGGTTGTTTGATGTTTGGAAACCTGCTAACGTCCCATAAACACACATATCACAGAGCCATAGGGGCTCCATAGTGGAGTCTGATAAATCAGACATCAAGACCGTGAAAAGGAGAAGTGAGGTGAAGGATCTGGATACAGAGAAAAACACATCAGGCGTTAGGCTTAGCAACAGCAAAACACAACTCACCGATTTCATAATCACACTTCACTAAACTGATGCCATTAACCACAAACATCCCCTCTCTCTCTCTCAATCTTCAACACCCTGATAGGATAATTATATCCCAAAGAGACGTGTCTCTCTGTGTGGTATTTATGGTTCTTCACCAGTAGAGACGTGTGATTGACATGTCGTGATAACCATGGTGATAGCTCTCTGGTGTGGCCACATGAACCAGAAGTGTTCTAGAAGCTATTCTAAGAATGTGCTCTTGTTGACAACTTTCCCGAAAGTTCCAGATGAAGCAGCTCCGTTCCAGGAGCCACATAAACCAGCAGCAGGAGGCGGAGAAGTGTCAGTCCCGGGGGTCCACACCCTCACTCCCGCAGCCCCCCTCACGTCGACACGCTCTGCCACATGCTTCCCCTCGTCCTCACCGCGCCGTGATTGACACTGTTATGATGTCGTAGTGTTGCGTTGCCGGGGCAACACCCCCCCCACTCCCCCACACTTCCCCCCCCCCCCCAGCAGGGGCAGGGTGACGGTGCAGTAGCCAGCTGAGCCGCATAAGGGACACGCTGCCAGAATCAACTATCTATCCCAAACAAAACAATACACACTACTATAAACACAGCACACAGCAACCGCCAGGAAGGAAGGGGGGGTGTGGAGAGGGAGAGAGAGAGAGAGACACACACACACACACACACACACACTATATGGACAGGGTTCAAGAACTTTTAATGGGAGGCTCAGCTTACCAGCTTACTATGAATACATATTTGGCATGAGAGACAGGAGGACTTGTTTTAGATTCTCTTAGACAGATAGTTATCAAAGCAGCTTTATATAAGCCGTGTCTTTAGGCCAATAGTGTACCGGTCGTGAACGACTCTTTGAGGACCTTTCAAGTTGAGTCCTCTCACATTATGCAGTGGAGCTGGGAAAGAGAGCCACCAGCCCAAGGCCACCACTTGGCCTGAAATAGTTCACTTATGAAATGGATTGCATCGCGAAGTGAACATGATACAACAAGAGTACCCTGTTTTTCCTCCTATTCAGAAATTGTTTCTTGGGGGGCCCTGTTCAGTCAAACGTTTGGCAGAAACAGGATTCTTATTGTGCATATTATGCAATAAGACTGTTGCTTGGACAAAGCACTGATTCTGTGCTGCAGAAATGTCAGCAAATATTAGTTGATGCACAATAAGAATCCTGTTCTTCACCCTCCTAGAACGAGGCCTCAGCTGGAGGCCGACCGGCTGTGTGCATCAGTGACAAAAATCCTAACGAACTTTTTTTTTTTTACACGTGTGTGTTAACGAGCGCCTAAGCCTCCCCTTCCCCGGAGTGTTTGTGTGTCTCTGCGTTACCATTGAGACGATGATAAGGCACGAGAGGAGAAGGAGCAAAACAAGTCCTGGTCTTACCGCTGTTTGTGCTGTCTTTGGCACAGGTGTAAGGAAGGGTTCATCTCCATATAGGGCGATTACCTGTGAACAGGAGATTACCTGCTCCTCTCCCTTTCTCTCTCTCCTGCATCTTGGCTGAGAAAACAAACAAGGAGTCTGAATGTGTGATGGTACAATGGCCGTCCCGTTTATTGTGGGGCGTGAATGGTTGTAGAAAAAGGGTGAGGTGCTTTGAAAGCCTTTCAACATCTCAAAGGAACAACGGAGAGGGACTTAGTAGAAACAACAAGACATTCGTCAACACCGGCGTCTGATGGTCCTGTGTGTGGTCCTCCTCCTGGCCAGGCTCTCCAAGGTCTGCTGGAGGAGTCGAGCATGTGGGAGTGTGTAACTAGGCAACCGACTGTCACCATAGCATTCAGATGGGTATGCAAAAACCAACTAACTACATTAAGACTCTTGTAGAAAACATACACACACACACACACACACACACACACACACACACCATAACGGAATATCCATGAAAAAGTAATATAAAATTAAGGTTTACAGGGTAACATTTGGTAACAAGACCTGGAAAAATAATTAAAGTTTACGTAGTGTAAAAATTAACACAGGGTCCTTCATTTATAAAGATTGTACACATTAAATTACCTTTGGCATTCAAAGTTAAATATGAATAAATAATAATAACAATAATACAAAAAGCTGCGTTTAAATTAAAATAAGATTGTTGTGCAATGCTACGTACAGTTCAAGTGATATTATTAATCAAATCAGAATAAACAAACACAGGTAACGTATGGTGAAGAATTATCATGGTTATGACATGGTTATGACATGGTTATGACAGTTGAGGAGCGGTTTCTGTAGTAAGACGCTGCACCCATCAACAACACCTACGTCCATTAGGGCTGTGTTTGCATAGGTTGTGTCAAGACTTCAAAGCTACAGTACATCTGGGACTGTCTCTGGTCTGCTCTGCTGTCACCTCCTATTAAAAAGCATCATCACTCAGTCATTACGTGTCCAGTCAGACACCCGACCCTCCAGAGCCAGGGCCTCGTGGTGGTGTGTCCCAACCCAGGGAGCAGTGCTCCATCCTGGGGTTGCTGTTCTAGGCCAGCGGGGTGCCTGCCCTGGAGCTGGAGCTGGGGCTGGGGCTGGGGCTGGGGCCTCTTTGGCTGGCCTGCCTGCGTTTGCCCGAGGAGAAGCCCTCGTCCCGGGGCTCGATGGGCTCCCCGCTGCTGTGGCTGACGAACACGCTGGGGGGCTGGGCGGAGGCCATCTCGAACCTCTGCTCCGCCGCCCGGGCGCTGCTGCCCCTCGACGACGTCTTCCGCTTGGTCCTGGGGTGGGGGGACGGCTGGGGCAGGGACTGGTGCTGGGCAGCAAGGGGCAGCAGAGAGCGCTGGAAGGAGGCGGAGGCGGCGTTGACTGCGTTGGCCAGCGCGGCGGCGGGGCCCCTGGACGTCCTCGCCATGGCGGCGGCGGTCCCCAGCCGCGCCAGCGCCACGGGGATCTCCTCCAGGGACTCTGCGGAGTCAGAGTGGTATTCAGCGGGGGGGCCGGCTGGCTGCACGGGGCCCGGGGCGGTGGCGGTGGAGGGGGCCAGGGGGGGCAGGGAGGCCCGCAGGGGGAAGGCTGGGAAGGGGAGCCTCTGGGACAGGTGGCTCAGGGACACAGCTGCTATACTGGAAGACTCTACTGGAAGAGCACAGGAAAGCAGAGACACAGGGACACAAGGGGACAACGTCACTCACGACACACACGCACATACACACACACACACACACACGCACATACACACACACACACACACACACGTCACAGTGCTACTGGATCACATGGCCAGGAGTCCTGACAACGCAGGGGCAGGGTTCACAGGTCAGAGACGTGAGTACGGGAGCACTGAGGCGCTGCTGCCTCTGGTGGTCTGGAGCCCAGGACCACGTTGGGCTCTGTCACCACGGCAGCCCTGAGCCCTGGGCCCGGCGGTCTAACGGTTTACAGCAGGATACCACAACATCATAACCAGCGCCTAGCAATCCACACTGCAGCCCTGCACACACACACACACACACACACACACACCACTGCACGGAAACATACACACACTCAGATCATCACACACACACACACACACACGGCCAGTGAGTGTTACTCCGGGGCCTTATCAGGCCCACACAGTAAACACAAGACAAGACAGGACAGGACAGAGCACAACCATAGTGATGTGGAAACCAGGGGAGGCTGGCGGAGGTAGAAATCGGAGGACGAGCTCACTGTAATGCACGGGACGGAATGAGGAATGGTATCAAAACGCACGTGCGAATGGAATGGAATCCTCCGACTGTTACCTCCAGCAGCCTCCCCTGGATTGGACCGCAGCATCACTGGCAGCCAGGTGGTCAGTGGTGGCGATGCTCTCTGGGTGTGGTGCTTATCTGATCTGGGGGGACGTTTACACTCGCTGGGTGTGGTGCTTATCTGATCTGGGGGGACGTTTACACTCGCTGGGTGTGTGTACAGACTCATCTACAGTAACGAGGGCGATTAGTTACAAAGGAAACTGTAAACTGTGGCGATGAAAGGATCCTTGTCTGTGATTGTGGTACAGAGTGTGTGTGTGTGTGTGTGTGTGGTGTGTGTGTGTGTGTGTGTGTGGTGTGTGTGTGTGTGTGGTGTGTGTGTGTGTGTGTGTGTTGATAATATGACGTGATGAGGTCTATGCTTCCTGTTCCTGGAGTGTGTGTGATGTGGTCTGTATGATGATCTGAGGGTGTGTGTGTGTATGATGATCTGAGGGTGTGTGTGTGTGTGTATGATGATCCGAGTGTGTGTGTACATGTTTCCGTGCTGTGGTGTGTGTGTGTGTGGTCTCACCAGGCTCTGTGGTGCTGAAGGCCGGGGTTCTGCTGGTCTCAGTGGAGCGGTCGTTGATCACCTCCGCTGGCACTTTATGCACCTTCTTTTTCTTCTTCTACACACACACACACACACACACACACACACACACACACACACACACACACACACACCATACACCATACACACCACACACACCACACACACACACCATACACACCATACACACACACACACCATACACACACACACACCATACACACACACACACACACACACCATACACACACACACACACACCATACACACACACACCATACACACACACACCATACACACACACACACACACACACACACACACACACACACACACACACACACACACACACGATCAGTGCCAGATGGTCTATAAAGTTTTGCTCCCATGCGTTTCTGTGTTGTGATGGTTTCTATTACTTGTGTGTGGTGATCATTCACATTGTGTTTATTCATTTAATGCCAATGTTGGTGTGTGCTTGGAGTACCTGTGTGTGTGTTTGTGTGTGCTTGGAGTACCTGTGTGTGTGTGTGTGTGTGTGTGTGTTTCCAGTACCTGTGTGTGTGTGTGTGTGTATGTGTGTATGTGTGCTTCCAGTACCCGTGGGTGTGTGTGTGTGTGTGTGTGTGTTTCCAGTATCTGTGAGTGTGTGTGTGTGTGTGTGTGTGTGTGTGTTTCCAGTACCTGTGTGTGTGTGTGTATGTGTGCTTCCAGTACCCGTGGGTGTGTGTGTGTGTTTCCAGTACCTGTGTGTGTGTGTGTGTGCTTCCAGTACCTGTGTGTGTTTGTGTGGCCGTGGGGCCTGAATGTGCTCTGTAGAGACGGTGGGAAGGTTGTCCTCTTCTCCCATCCTACTGGACGAACTCCTCACTCTCCCGTTGCCATAGTACCTGAGTCACAACACACACACACACACACACACACACACAGAGAAGGAAGTTACAAAACACACACTTGCAACACACACACACACTCATCACTCATCGTTGCCAAGATAATGCCAAAGACAGAGTCGAAGGCAGGATGAGTAAGCCCTATTCACCAACGGTGATGTTGTTACAAACCATACAATTGAGAACCGTTATTTAAAAAGAAACTAAATGAACGAGGTGGCGTCTTCACTCTGCAGCAGCCGTTCTCTCCGGCAACGTTTTGGCCAGTGAAGGTCACACCCAGCCGGCCCCATAACCCCTTTGTCCCGCGGGAGCCGTCTTTGTTTTGCCCGGATGTTTTGAAAGGTCCTGTTCATGTGTGTTGCTGCACCTCTCTGTCTTAACGAGACTTTAATGACCGCCAGGGGTGTCGAGCTGCGGCCGCGGATCAGGAATGTGTCACAGCAGTCAGGTTTACAGCAGTCAGTCGCACTCTGCTAGCTTAGCAGCGCAGCACAACACAACACAACACAACAGAAGCCGTGACCACAGCTGGGGGGGGGGGGGGGGGGTACAGTAACCCTCTGCTTGGCTGTGGTGTCGACATTAGACCCCGTTCAACCATTAGCATTGAGACAGATGGGCACATGGAGTTGACACAGTACACCGACTCAATCTCACATATTGTAAAAACATCTGTGTTGGTAACGGAGCAGATTCCTGTATTACTGTTGCCCCCGTGGGACTGCTGTGAATGTGTGCACTCTATCAGAGCATGCTAATCCAGTGGCTCTGCCTCCCTAGGATAAATTCAAATGTGTGTGTGAGGTGCCTAAAACTAACACCCTCCCCCTCCCTTCTTCTCCTCTCCTTCTCCTCTCCCTAATGCCCTCTGGAGGCTGGTTGGTGTTGACACAAGACACACACACACACACACACACACACACACACACACACACACACACACACACACACACACACACACACACACACACACACACACACACACACACACACACACACACACACCCTACTGTGCTAAACACACCTTGGAGAGCTGTTGGCCCCCACCTGGGGACTGATGCAGTGCAAACACAGCCATCCTAGTCAGCTGTGTGTGTACCCCAGAGGTCATGTTGATTTTGGCCTTTGGCACCCGCACCCGCACCCGCACACGCACACACACACACACACACACACACACACACACACACACACAACTCCCAGTTTGTACACACACACCTGACACATTAAGACAGCTCAGTCACTGCCAAGAGATGTCCCTCTCTAATCTCAACTTCAAGCCACGTTGAATGAAGCAGGGTGATATAATGATATCAAAGGCCTCATCATTCAACGTGACTTAATCAGGACTTCTCCTTTGAGTGAGTGTTGCAACCAGCGCAGCATGTGGTCTCTGCACTACAGTATATAGGCCACTCCGTCTCCCGGCGTCCCGGATCCCCGCCTGCTCTGCAGCGCTGAACCCTGCAGAAAACCTCATTAAAAAGCCATACTTCCATCCAAGCCCATTCTCTCATTCAATATTACACCTCTTAAATCAAGGCATTACAAGCAGAGCTGCCAGAAAACCGGGCCTAATAGCTGATGCCCGCCATTTCTAAATGAGCCATTTCGCCGTTGATGTGAATCTATTACTTTGGTCTGGGTATGTGCGCTGTTATTTATGATGTCCGTCTAGTATTGACTAATACACGAAGGGCCTGGTTCTCTCTCTCTCTCTCTCTCTCTCTCCGAGGTCAGCAATTATACATACAGTAGAGACTTGTCTTTGGGGTTTTTTTTTTCTGGCTGTGTGTGCCATTAAAGTCATGGGAAAATAATTTCATTTTGCACATTTTGTTGTAGCAAGAGAAAAACCATGGCGACGGGCACTCATTTTGTCATCGTTTGTCAGCGTTGTGAAATTAAATTACGGTTAAACGCTGTTTATCGTGCCTTGTGAAACATGTACAAACCGGCCTCAGGGGGAACGGCAACCAAAGGATTCTTCAGAGACGCTCAAATTATGAGCTTAAAATAGCTGGAGGACAACTTGAAGATGCACGGACGCTCATCCAAAAGCAATAAAACCACAGGACAGACCTTTACGCGCAGGTAAAGAAGTGGGCCAGCATTTACGACCTGCAGACCTAAAAGCCTCTGTTGAAAGACCAAGACAAGGAGATTTGCGACCAAGAGTGCGCGTAAAAAAATGTTTTGGGGGGGGAGAGGGGGCTTTTCTTACTTTAGGCAGAAGAAAAACCCACCGACCTGCACAGAAGGAGTGATTACTCACATCGTTGGCACTTTAACTGTCTCTGGCACAAAGAAACACTAATTGAACTGCAGTCAAACAACACTCACTGCATTACTCACCGTCACACCACATGCTGCAGCCCAGCCACTGTGTCTCAACTGCTCAGACTAAGCCCACTTAAGATGTCACTACCACCCCTCCACTTTCCCCACTATTAGAAGTGTCATGTACTGTGAAACGTTCTGTGGTAACGACAGACAATCATTCAGTGGTTTGGTGGTAAAACAACACATCAACAATTTTTACAGCCTAGTTAAAGAGAGAGAAAAATCTCACTAAATAGCGATTAAAGTCCACCCTATTTAACAAGGTGTGGGTAGATTTACTGCTACTAGAAGTACTACTAAACAAACTAAGGCCTGTCCAAGCCACCAGAGGGACTAGAGAGTGTGGATGGAAGCACTGAAGCCTGGAGGAGAAGAGGGGGGAAAGGCCCATGTGTCCCTCAGCACCGTCATCCACTCCAGAACAACAACCATAGACCACAGAACCTCTTACTCTTGAACCCCCCGCGCTGCCATAGTGATGGGGTCCTCCACGTCCATCTCAGGGTTGGTATAACCCAGCGTCCCGGAGTAGCTCACCTCCTGGAGGGGGGGGGGGGGGGGGGAGAGGGAGAGATAAAGGGAAGTTAAGTCAATAAAAAAGCACAACAGATTGACCATGGCAACAAAACATACGTTTGATTTCATCAAGACTTCACTTAATTCACTTAATCAATTTGCTGTGGATGTCAGTGACAGCACAGAGACACAGAAGAGAGACCATACTGCTGAAATACAGGAAGACTCTTTGCTTTGTAGCGGACCAATGTACCCGCTCTGAACAACCTGGGCCCCAACACAATGTGTCTCTTTGAGAAACACGCTGGCATACGAAATACCCTGAACTATCAAAGTTGTTCCATTTTGGCCAGGGCGAGGGACACGTCTTGAAGTAGAAATAGAAACCAAAACAAGCCTTGCGTAACGGGTGTTACAGGCTAAAGTGAGGCGGATATGTTTTCTTGAATGCATAATAGCATTAATGACAGAGCCCAGACTGAACTGAATGTCCACCGCCAGTTTAACTGATTCAATCACGGACGAAGGCGGTTCCACATGGCACACAGACAG
>NC_139673.1:2282377-2294877 GCF_951799395.1 Argentina silus | reverse complement strand
GTAAATAATCTACTTTAAGGCCTAACAGCTAATGTATCCATTGACCACAGGGGAGGCTGGTGGAGGTAGAAATCGGAGGACGGGCTCATTCTAATGCATGGATACCGTTCCTCATTCCGTTCCATGCATTACAATGAGCCCGTCCTCCGATTTCTCCCTCCACTGATTGACCGTCATGGATTTTTAAAATATATTATGTGGGGCTAGTTGTTTTTTTTTCCTGCGGTTCAAATCATGTGGAAAAGCCACAATGCCCCAAAGCGCCACTAACTCGTGCATGACCTAGTTCCATAGTCAACCATTGAATATTTATGATTCAGATCATGAATAAAGCCTTCAGCTAAAAGCCTTGTTGATACTGTGGGTCTTAAAAATGCCACGTCGACAGTATGGTTTACAAATAGAGAGAGAGAAAGAAACGATTCTTCTTAGAAAGAAGGAAGACAGTCTACTGTGAGAATAATCTCACACTGTTACAAGCAGATTATTGTACACAGCACTCCGTCGTGCTCTCTGGCCCAAGGGTAACTTGGGTGTACTGCTGTCATGCAACCTCTCCTCTGGGAAGGAGAGAGAGAGAGAGAGAGAGAGAGAGAGAGAGAGAGAGAGAGAGAGAGAGAGAGAGAGAGAGAGGGGAACAGAGGAAGAGAGAGAGACGAAATCACAGAGAGAGACAGAGAGAGGGAGAGAAAGGAAGAGGGAGGAAGAGAGACAAAAACACAGAGAGACAAGAGAAAGAGAGAGGAACAGAGAGGAAGAGAAAGAGAGGGAGAGAGGAAGAGACAGAGAGAGAAGAGACATCCTCACCAGTAGTTCCTGCTGCCCACACAGTTGTTTAACCACCGGCAGTGATGGTCAAAGCTGGCCACACACTTGTTACAGGCACTGCAGTGCTTCGATTTGCCCCCCCTGCAAGAGACCAACCAAACATGGTGTATGTACATCAGTGTGTGACATAGGCCCACACACACACACACACACACACGCATTCAGTTATATGGCTGCTTCTACTCAATCCCAATTGACCAAAGTGATAATCAAAAATGAATGTGTGAGTGGGACAGGACTAGGAGGGGGAGGGGGGGGGGGGAAGAGGGATGGGGGGGTGCTGGAGATAGAGGGGGGGGGGGGGTGGGGGGCTGGGGAAAGAGAGTCAGTGGCACTGAAACACATTTAGAAGCTCTCATTAGGAAGTGGAGCATGAGCTCTGCCAGACTGCCTCTCCCTCTCTCTCCCTCCCTCTCTCTCCCCTCAGCTGCCACCTCATCCCTCTCTCATCCCCAGGCGTGTTCCTCCTCTTCTCGCCTGCTGCTCCCCCACCCTAGCCTGCTCCCCACCCCCCCCCCACCCCACCACACTCTCCTCCTCCTCTCTCCTCACTCTTACATTTCTAGCTTGCGCGCGCACACACACACACACACACACACACACACACACACACACACACACACACACACACACACACACACACACACACACTCCTGTCCTCTCACCTCCACTTCCTCCTCCTCCTCCTCTCCCCTCACTCAGTCATCCATTTCTCCTCTGCTGCTCTCCACGTCTCCCCACCCTCTCCCCTCCTTAAACCTTCATCTCCCCTCCTCTTCTCTCCTTCTCCTCTGCCCAGAAGCAGCAGCAGCAGGAGCAGGTCTGCCTGTCAGTCAGTGGGTGGGGTGTCCCAGCCCCCGGCCCCCGGCCCCCCGCCAGACCCTACTCATCTGACCCCTTTCAGATGGAGCCTGGGAGCCCGGCTCACTGACTACTGCCGATGACCTCAATACACTCTGCCTGCCACAGTAATGCATGTACCGACACCACAGCCATCAAATCATCGATAGAGAGGAGAGAGGGGGAGAGAGGAGAGAGAGAGAGAGGAGAGAGGGGGAGAGAGGAATTCGATTTGACCAAAACTCACACGTCCACTTCGCAGAGGTAGCAGTGGCAGTTCTCGATGACGTGGGCGTGTTTGGTGCGGTCAAACTCTGGAACGGGGCCCTTGTAGCTCTTGGCCCGGACGTTGTAGTCCGCCGGGTCGATGGAGACCGCCATCAGATGGACAAACAGGTGACACACAAACATGATGCCCGTGCACTGGGGACAGGGAGTTAAGGGCCGGCCACACCGCGCATGGGAAATATAAAAGTATACATCACAAACACAAAAGGTATGTAGTCGTGCATGTTCTGTTGGGGCCAGTTTCATCTCACATCCAGAACGGGATAGAACCCAACAAGTGGCCAATTAACAATCGACAAAAACCAAAGCACAAGTCTGGACCAGTAGCCAGGAGTACAGTAGCCATGCCCTGCCGTTGGGCCGCGGGGGAGGATACGATGTAGCCCGCTGGGATCCAGTGAGTGGGCAGCAGGGGCACGAACACCCCGAAGCCCGTGACGGCGAAGAAGAGGTACAGGAGCCAGGCCAGCAGCTGGAAGGGGTGCGGAGGCCAACTCCAGCCGTTGGTTCGAGAGCACAGGGGCAGGTCGGCCCGCCGCAGGCCTCCGCCGTCGCTCACCGGGGCCGTGCGGTTGGGGTTCTTACTGCAGACATCCATAAGGGAGGGGTCGCCTTCTGTAGAGGAAGCACACCCTCTCTGATCATGACTGCTTGGGTGTGTCCATCTACGGTACACAGGACATGAGGATATTGACCTCTGTGTTGCATGTACTGTAAGTCACTATTTAGTGCTGATGCTCAGACAGGTGCCCGAATGACCACTGTTAGTCTCTGACTATAGAGATTAGAACAACCTGTAAAATGTAGCTCACATTTGTATTTTTTTCTGCTTATTCTGTCAACCAAAACATTATCAGAATAATACAATCACTGAGATTATTCGTTCAACTGTGCTCTGCATCGTGCATGTCGCCTTCATCTGGACAACACGACTTCATAGGGCAGCACCAGTCTGGATTAAAATTATAGAAACAATGGTTGCATATTTTAATAAAAGAACTAAACTGCTATATCACTTGTATTATCGTATTTCAAAACGATTGATAGGGCAGGGAATTGTTGGTTCTCACCTTTTCAGCGCGGGTTGAATCGACTAGGGATGTTGAGTGCTCTTGTCCGCGGCATTTCAGAGTGACCTGATCACATCTAGACAGGTACGGGCTTGTCTTTCCACGGTGTCAATTATCGCCAGCAACACCAGGGCCCCGTTACTTGCTTCATCCGAAAATCCAGCCATAGCTATTCACACACCGTTATCCCCTACCTCGCCCCCGATCTAGCACACCAGACGCGGGCAACCCCCGTCCCGTCTCGAAGGAATATCCAGTGCGGCGTAAAAGCCCAGCCTCAACTCTATATCTATGCCATATGGATACAACGTGCTGGCTAAGCTTGTTATTTGGTCGCCTCTAATTTCGCAGCATACGATGTAGTTGTTAGCAAAACAGCTAGCTAGCAAGATAGACACCACTAATGTTACCAGTCAGCTGGCGAGAAACCGTTATGAGGTGACTGATGGTCTCCGCTGATGGTGGAGTAAGCTGGTGAAATCCGCTTGGTGCTAACTAGTTCGCTAGCTGGATAGCTAAGTTAGCTGACAACGTGAGTAAATAAGGTACCTAGCTTGGTGGCTAACTTGTGAATCCCACTCGCTATGCTAGCTTGTGAGTTGAGAAAGCAAAATCCCTCAACATTGCTAACTAGTGAGCTATGTGCAATTCACGAATTACCTACACCTCCAGACAGTTTTTTGTAATTTCACCTATTCGTTCTAATGTTACGTGCTAGCTCGCTAGCTTTTGTGCGCTTGTCAAAATCCCTGCCCAGCTCCAACGCTGTTTCCCTGGTAACGACGCAGCGCCCATTTTTATTGGTCAGAAATCGCTACTGAAGGCTGCGTGAACGCTAACTGGGATCCTTGAGAAGGTCCACCTCTGACGTCACCTCATTGAATTTAGCGTAGAGTAGGTACGTCCCAGGGATCCTTTTACGCATCTACCGTCAAAACTCTGCCGCAAAAAGCCACTTTGGGAAAGTAACCTTTCTACCTTTTTTACGTGTGAAGTGGAAATGCATTCAGCAGTATAGTACATGCAAACATTGATACGTTTGTGCTTTTTCAAAGTTGTAGCTGATTTGGTTTAGTATTGGTAGAAGTCGAATGAGGACACAGAAATCACATTGTGGCTATTGTAATTATCAATACCACACTAATACGCTTTCTTATGTTTCCGTATTTCTGCTCCATAGATCACCATAACCAGAGATGTTCTATATTGAAAGACGCTTTGCTTTAACAGAAGGGCTTCTCCTTCAACAACGTCGTTGTAATGTACACGAATAAACAGCAGAGGGCAGCAGTATGTCGTGCGAAAATCATTTATCTCAGTTTGCACACTGAAACCAGTACAATCTGCAGAGTTAATTGCGTTGAAATTGTACGTAATGAATAGCATTCATTATCTCATCAAACATAACTCTATAAGTCAATAAAGATGTAGTTAATTAATATACCATATTATAGATTATATAGTCCTTGATCTATAATTGGTCCCTCTCAGCTGACTCTAAATTACACTGGAATTTGTATGTGTCTAGAGTGTGTTTTAGTGTGTCTAGAGTGTGTTTTAGTATGTTTCAGTGTGTCTAAAGTGTGTTTTAGTGTGTTTCAGTGTCTAGAGTTCAGAGTAAGTGCGAACAAAGGGGGGTGTAAAAACAGAGAGGAAGAGATAGAAAGAGAGATAATGAGAATGGGTTTGCTGTTGTGGCAATGCTAATGCAATGGGACTTTCAAAAACATTGTGTGTGAGAGCATGTGTATTTCACTGGCTACACACACACACACACTCACTCAGCCACTCACTCACTCACTCACTCACTCACTCACTCACACACACACATACTGCAGAGCTTACAGTATATTGGGCTCTCAATACTTCATGTCAGAGGGTACGGCAGCAGACGGCTTGTAATGGCTTGATTTATTAAGCCATGTAATTGCTTTTATAAGCTTCGTATAGTGCACATAATGGATGCATTGTACCAAAAACCCAATTGCGCTTTGTAGTTACACCATATTTCAAAGAGGTGTAAAAGGTCTCAGAGGGAAAAAAAAAAAAAAAGTCCATTCTCTTTTTCCAGTAATTATATTACAATGATTGCAGACCGCAGGAGAACAAGCCAGTGGTTTTGAGGCCTGACTCGATGCATGTGTTTCTAGTCAGCGCAGTCCGGGCTCCGGTCTCTGGTCTCCGTACCGCGTTCCGTGGGGTGAGTTACTAACAGCATACAGACTCTGGGTCGGTTTCATGTGGCTTCTGAGGCCTATCCCATGACTGACAGGAAATGATGCGTTTACTTACTCTTTCTACCCATCATTCATACCTACGCCCGCCGCCACTGTGGCATCCCAGAGTGTCGCCTTCCACCTTTGAAAAATACCTTTCCCGCTGTTGCAAATCATCGAAAGTGCCAAAAGGCCTTACATAATGACATCTCTCATTTTAAGGAGCTGTAAATCATCGGCCGTGGCCCTCCTGGATGGAGTGCTTGTAAATGTCAGACGTCCACATGAGGAGAAGTGTGGGGGCCCCCAGACTGTAGCCTCCCTCAGCCCAGCAATAGAGGCTCAGAGAAGGGGGCATTCTCAGGAGAAGTGTGTGTGTGTGTGTCGGGGGGGGGGTGTGTGTGGGGGGGAGTGGGGTTTGGGGGTGGGTGGTTTCTGCAGACATCTGGAGAATTGTGTAAAAGAGCTCCTCCACAGAGGCTGGCTGGCTCATCTCACAGAGCAGCCCTGCTGCACAACCAGCTCCAGTCTTGTCAGGGCACCTGGGACCAGTCCATCTTCACCATGGCTCTCACAAGGCCCTGAGCAAAGTACAGGGATCTCACCAGCAGCTCAGATAGGTCAACTGAGGCGAATGGGGAGAGTGCAGGAGCAGTTAACCCCATGCAGGGGTTATCTTTGGAGCGGACACCAACAGATTAAGTGTGATGTCTGTTGTGTGCATGTTTTAAGTATCGCCGTTGTGTAATATTTGGATGCCGCACATGTGTGCTGGGCTCAACAGTGTTTAAACTCAGTGACACGGCCTGCTAATATCCCACAGTGCTTTGAACAATGTGGGCTATTTCCATCACCTTGCAGCGGTTGAGCAACAGTCTGGATGGAGCTGTTAAGGCTTCCAGTGTACTCTATGTGAAGTAATCAAGCAGCAGTCCTCTCTAAAGGAAAGTTTGGATCCCTCTCAGACATCGATGGGTGGGGGCTGTGTTTGCTTTGGCTGAGGCACACATGATGCACACAGACAAACACACGCACACACACACACACACGCACACACACACGCACACTGGGACGCACACACGGTCACACACACATGTAATATACTGCACACACATGCATACATTTGTTCTCAGGATGTGAGAGAGGAGCTGCAGGGTTCAGCAGAGGTAACACAGAGCCCTGGGTTCTAGACTACAAAGACCAGAGGTAACACAGAGCCCTGGGTTCTAGACTACAAAGACCAGAGGTAACACAGAGCCCTGGGTTCTAGACTACAAAGACCAGAGGTAACACAGAGCCCTGGGTTCTTGACTACAAAGACCAGAGGTAACACAGAGCCCTGGGTTCTAGACTACAAAGACCAGAGCTGGAGAACTGAGAGGTGGTCCTACACCATGTGGCCTCTCTGTTGGTGGTCGATGGCCACAGACTCTACTGGGCTAATTGTTCGGTTTGGCAGCTGCACCGAAGAGACTTTGGATCTCAAAGGTAGTATGGGCCAAGAGTAAATCTGTGTTCTCCCCTCCCCACAAAAAAAAAGGTGGCTGATGCTTCACTTCACTTTACGACAAAGTCAATTCTGACAAAGATGTTAGCAGGCAAACTCAGGTGCCCTGGAGGGCAGTGAGGGTCTGGGTTGCAGGGTTGGGGCATGTAGGGTTTGGGCATGCAGGGTTGGGGCATGCAGGGTCTGGGTTGCAGGGTTGGGACAAGCAGGGTCTGGGTTGCAGGGTTGGGGCATGCAGGGTCTGGGCATGCAGGGTTGGGGCCTGCAGGGTCTGGGTTGCAGGGTTGGGGCATGCAGGGTTGGGGCATGCCGGGTTGGGGCATGCAGGGTTGGGGCATGCAGGATCTGTGCATGCAGGGTTGGAGCATGCAGGGTCTGGGTTGCAGGGTTGGGGCATGCAGGGTTGGGGCTGCTATTGTGGGGCTGGCAGGGTCTGGGTTGCAGGGTTGGAGCATGCAGGGTTGGGGCTGCTATTGTGGGGCTGGCAGGGTCTGGGTTGCAGGGTTGGAGCATGCAGGGTTGGGGCTGCTATTGTGGGGCTGGCAGGGGCGCTGACCCAGCTGGCCTTGGCAGCTCCCGCTGCTGCTGGCCCTGATATATTTAGATGTGAGAGCAGAACAAAACGTGAAGTACTCTATCACACCTTCATCATAGTGGCGTTGAGAAGTACTGTTGTATTTCAAGCAGCCCTTATGCTGACTCCTCTGATAAAGTGTTACCTATCATATTGAGAGGGGGTACCTACCTGTGTGGCCTTCTATGACCCTTGACCCTTGTCTCTGTGATGTTATCAGACCCATTGCTGACGCTGACCCACCACCCCATTGATCAGAGACGTAGGGGGGCCTGCGGTTATTTTGGGGAAACCCAGAGGAAGGAAGAGGGAGGGCCGGAGGGATTTGAACAAACAATGTTTGGATCCCTCCCGCGATTTTCCAAGGAAAGAAAGCTTTCCAACACAAACCCTTTTGTGGTGATGAAGCAGTGGTTGATCCCAGGATAGGTGTGTGTGTGTGTGTGTGTGTGTGTGTGTGTGTGTGTGTGTGTGTGTGTGTGTGTGTGTGTGTGTGTGTGTGTGTGTGTGTGTGTGTGTGTGTGTGTGTGTGTGTGTGTGTGTGTGTGTGTGCGTGCGTGCGTGCGTGTGTGTGCGTGTGTGTATGTGTGTGTGTGTTAGGGGGACACCCCTGGGGAGATGGGGAGGTTTCCTAACCCAAACCTGCATACACCTTTATTGTTTGACGGGAAGCTGGGCCATATACTCAAACAATCACCTTGCTTCGATAAAACAAACTGGACCGTATTCATGCATCAGTTCTCTACTCTAGACATTGTGCTGAGAATGCTTGTCTTCTGGATCTGCCTAGGATACTGTGAAACAGGAGTGGTTGTTTCTGGTACTGTATGAAACCTCATGTCCCTGCTTTCTGAGGCTGTTAGATTTAAATAATTGCAGGTTCACCTTCATCATTGCAAGCCAGAGACATACCTGTACAGCAGTAATCTATGGAAATGAACAGTGTTGTTAAAGTTCATCTTTACGAGCTCAAACAAAGGCAGTCCTTGTTTGAAATGATACTGATGATGTTAGTTCAACCCAAATTACAAAATCTGAACTATCCCTTTAATCTACACATTGATTAAGTATTTTCCACTTCCATGCAAAGGCCGGGCCCCTGCTGTCATACTGCACAGACAGGGCACAGAAGGGTCTGGCAAAGTGCTGTGTTGCACCCTGACCCTCGCTGAAAATGGGACACTGCACTTCGGAAATTCACACACTACTGCACATGTACAGAAGTGCGGAAAATGGGACAAGGACGTTTGTTGGAGAACATGTTGCGTCATAGAGGTCATAGCACCCATAAACTCTTGTTACCCTCTGCGACAGTACCGCATTTCACACTACCCCACACGCTATCGGGCAAATCTCTGATAGAGTGTTACCTATTATCTCATATTGAGAGGGGGTACCTACCTGTGTGGCCTTTCATTGTGCGGGGGGGGGGGGGGGGGTGCTATGACCCTTGACCCTCGCCTCTGTGATGTTATCAGACCTATTGCTGGTGCTGACCCACCACCCCATTGATCAGAGACGTAGACGGGCCTGTGGTACATTTGGGGAAACCCAGAGGGAGGACGAGGGAATGGGACACTCTGCACCCCCGGAGGGAGGGCCAGAGGGATATGATATTGGGGTAAACTACCCCTTTAATCTACACATTGATTAAGTATTTTCCACTTCCATGCAAAGGCCGGGCTCACGCTGTCATACTGCACAGACAGGGCACAGAAGGGTCTGACAAAGTGCTGTGTTGCACCCTGACCCTCGCTGAAAATGGGACACTCTGCACCCCCGGAAATTCACACACTACTGCACATGTACAGAAGTGCGGAGAATGGGACAAGGACGTTTGTTGAGAGGAACATGGAGAACATATTGCATCATAGAGGTCATAGCACCCATGACCTCTTGTTACCGTCGGCAGTAGTACCGCATTTCACACTACACCACACGCTATTGGTCTAGCTACAACAGACCCCTCAGCCCCACTTCGTCCCCATTCATTCTGGGTGAGGGAGAGGGATTTTTCCATCCCCTGACCGTGATGCGACCATGACTGTACACCGCATCACCCTGAATCTCCCCTCTCCCCCCCTCCCCCTCCCCCTGGCCCTGATAGAAAGAATGAGAGGGGCAACAATAGCAGCGTGTGCTTTCCTAAATGATTGTATTCTGGCAACATCCGGGACGGCCGGGGAAGACCTCGCCTGTGCCTGCCAGCTCTGCGGGTGAGCGGCTGGGCAGGCCGCAGCCCGAGGCCCGCGGCTGGCCTGCACCGGGCCCGGACAATGAGGCAATTTTGGCCGGCGTCGTGTTTTGGGAAATAGATGCAGTGGGGGGTCGCGCGCTAAGGTTGTTAGGTGTTTTGTTTTCTTGTGTGGCCCCCTCTCCCTGTGTCCCCCCCCCCCCCCCCCCTCCCTGCCCTCCGTGTTCATGTTCTGAACCAGATTTACATTGGCTGTGCTGGGGTCAGGAGAAAAAACCCGATTCAATATGCGATTACCAAGTTGTTCAACAGAGTGGTTTTGGAAGTGGGAGCAGCTGGGGGTCGACCCACTGGGCCTGGACAGAGGGGACATGGGACAGAGGGGACAATGGAACAGAGGGGACAATGGTGTCCCAAAATAGGGACATTTGTCCCCCACAATGCAATGCTTTCAACCCCAATGGTTCCTTATACTGTACACCAGTTGGTGTCTGACGTGCCCCAGACAACACAACTCACAGCCACCGCTGTGGTGCAGATGTCCTTTATACTGTCCAACTTGTCGTAAATATTCCCATCCTTAACCCTGTCATTCAATGACGCCAGGCATGTGGAGTCAAGCCAATATATATACTGCATGCACAGTAAAATCCATTATATGGATATGCAAGAGGTGGGAGGAGTCTGTCAACAGAGCATTATCGTTTAACGTTCAGGCGTATAAACGTTTCAAAAAGCGTATAGCGTTTAAAAAGGCGTATAGCGTATAAAAAGGCATATAGCGTATAAAAAGGCATATAGCGTATAAAAGCTTGTAACGTCAGGAACAGCACGGTTGGTCTGGCGAGCGGAGCAGCTGTGGGTCTCAGGAACGTTCAAAGACATTCCCTAAACCTTGGAGTCACATGATGGCTCTGCGGCTCCAACAGGCTCTGATCACCTCACACACACACACACGCACACACGCGCACACGCACACACGCACACTCACACACACACACACACACACACACACACACACACACACACACACACACGCAAACACGCACACACGCACACACGCACACACACACACACACACACACACACACACACACACACTCACACATACACACACACACACACACACACACACACACACACAGAGAGCTTATGGCTTTCATTATGCACAGAATTATATGGTTGTGTGAGAATTAGTAAAAACACACTACAAAGGACACAAGGAGGGAAAAGGAGAGGAACAGAGAGACAACAAGTGAGAGGGGAGGGAGAAAGAACGAGAGAAATGAGAAATTCACAAACGAGGAGAAAGCGAATGATGAGAAATTGATGTCAGTAACAATGGAAAATGAACAGAGAGACTGCATGTGTTGTACTGTACTGTACTGTTTGTCTGCTGAGCACACAAACACAGACTCTGTCCTGGGCTGTCCTGCTGGGTTATAATCAACAACAACAATAGGAACAACCAGTAGTGAGATAAAGGGTCTGGTTTCCCCACACTGCCTCGCAGGGGGCCGCAGACGGCCTGTTCCCCAATGTGTTTGTTTATGACAGTAATTGAGTATTGAGACCACGTCCCAGAAGAGGAGTCTGGAGGAGCTAATTGTTAATTCCTCCCGATGCACCCCTATCCTCCCTTACTGGGAAATCACACATCCCTATCCTCCTTTACTGGGAAATCACACATCCCTATCCTCCTTTACTGGGAAATCACACATTTAGAATAACGGTCAGATCACACCTAACGCCTTGTTCCTCCTGCAAATGATTATCCCTACAAATTACGAAACCACACAGATGTACAGTACCAGTCAAAAGTTTGGACACACCTTGCCAAGAGTGTACAAAGCTGTCATCAAAGCAAAAGGTGGCTACTTTGAAGAATCTAAAATATAAAACATATTCTGGTTTGTTTGTTTGTTGTTTTTTGTTTACTACATAATTCCATATGTGTTCCTTCATAGTTTTGATGTCTTCAATGTTAATCTACCATGTACGAAATAATAAAAATAAAGAAAAACCATTGAATGAGAAGGTGTGTCCAAACTTTTGACTGGTACTGTATATGTACCACCTTCTCCCGGCAAACCATGAGTTTATACTGCATACACCAACCTCTTCTCCCTACGAAGCTGTATCGGTCTCTATGTGCACCATCTTCCTCCTGCAAACTCTAAAAACTGTACGCACCGCTCTCTTACGGCTACAAACCTACGAGTCTACGTGCATGTCCTCTCTTCCTTCCTGCAAACCAAACCAGTCATCTGGGAGTTGAGTTTTGCAACACATTCGGGCCCAGACGCCCCAACGCCCTGACTGAACATGATCCAGTGTGCCTGTAACAGTCATCTGGTCCGTGCGATCCGGTTCTGTGAGTGAGTCAGTGCCATCCAGATGTGGTTTGTGCTGGTCTAGTCTACGAGGCTGGGCTTGGGGAGGATTGCACCACTTTTTCTCAGCTAGCGAAATTCGACAGAATTCAAGTCATTAAAGCATGTGCTGCTTCTTCTTCCACGCCTCCTCCGCAGATGTCATCCACCCTTCCAAAAGGTCAGAGGTCAGTACTGTCGGGACATGTGGACAGCAGACGATGGGTTTACAGTAGGTCATACAGGTCAACACATTCAGGTAAAGTACAGTAGGTGAATTCAAATATGAACACATTCAGGTAAAGTACAGTAGGTGAATTCAAATATGAACACATTCAGGTAGATCTCTTCCACAGAGCAGACAATAAAGCCTACAGCCAGCCCTTTGCCTCTGCCCTCCGAAATAGGAAACATAGAGGTTTGCCCTGGGATTTCCTTCCTTGTGCTCCCATTCAGTCATTTTCTCCCCTGTAAAACCAAAGAGGAGGGTTGCTAATAGAAATGCATGAAATACCACAAATAAAAGCCTCGCCTCGCAGTTTTAACAAGCCCTCTGTGGCTTCCACATAACCCAGCGTTAGGGGCTGTTCTCACTCGATTTGAGTGGAGGA
>NC_139673.1:2254877-2277377 GCF_951799395.1 Argentina silus | reverse complement strand
TTCGAAATCATATTGTTCCATTTGCTGAAATATGGCATCAAATTCACTGGCTTGTTACGTACTTAACCTCCCCAATAATTCCACCTGCCAAGTTCCTGTTCCTGCAAAACTGGTGTTCCAATATTCTCGCAAGATAAAATTAATTGCTTCAAACTCAATAACTCTATGATGTTTACAGCAAATACACATTACTAAATGGAGGTCGTGTTGTGTTTTGGGTTTCTTTCTTCTGTATCCATGGAGCTCGTTAGCGTATGTGTTTGACCTGATATACCCTGATATAGTTTGTTGATTCTCTGTATTGGTCGATCAGCAACCAGAGAACCTGGAAGCAGAGTTCCGCTTCCTTGCTTGTGCCAGGAAAATAACCCATTTCAGTGATTGTAATAATTGTATAATTCCCCCATGGCTTGGCTTATCGCTGTTCATTCTTGCCAGCATTGGAATTCACTTCTCTTCCAATTTTCAATCCATTCGTCATCGGTATGCCTCTCAGATAAAGCCATAGATTATTTTGTCACTCCTCTGTAACCTGTGTCCACTGCTTAGGCATCTCTGACTGCTTATATCAGCCAGCTGTAGGAGTAGTGCAGGGGGCACTGAGACAGGCTAGCCAGAGAACACAGCATCTGGTCTCAATCATTACTGTAGTGTGTGTGTGTGTGTGCGTGACTGTGTGTGTGAGTGTGTGTGTGTGTGTGTGTGTGTGTGTGTGTGTGTGTGTGTCTTAAGCATGCATGTGAGTATGAATGAATATGTTAGTATGTTCTGTATGCCCTTTTTTGGAAGTGTGGGCACGTGTAGTCAATGTGAATGAATTTATTTTGTGTGCACAGTGTGTGTGTGTGTGTGTGTGTGTGTGTGTGTGTGTGTGTGTGTGTGTGTGTGTGTGTGTGTGTGTGTGTGTGTGTACAGGGTTCGCTGAGGACATGGGCTCTGCTGTGCTCTGGTGAGTGGGTGTTATAATGTGTGGAGTGAAAACTGGGCTTCCAGAGAGAGAGAGAGAGAGAGAGAGAAAGAAAGAGAGTGACTGAGAGAGAAAAAGAGAGAGAGAGAGAGAGAGAGAGTGACTTAGAGAGAGACAGAGAGAGAGAGAGTGTAAGGTGATCTATGTCTCCTCGTCCTGAAATGATCTTTCTTCTATGTGGGTTGTTGGTTTGTGGCATTTAGCAGATGCAAAGAACCGCGTCCAAACGTCACGGGTGTTTTCACATGTATGGTACAACCGCCTTCCCCCCTTCCCCCTCCCTCCCTCCCTCATCCCCGTTTTGGCATTCGTGGATGGCGGTGCTTCAGGCTGGAGGAAACTCAGGAGGCTCCACGTACACCTGACAATAGAGAGGTCTCAGATCGCTGCAGAGATCAAGAGATAACCCAGGGCCAGACAGTTTGGGGAATCAGAACCAGAAATCATTGCTGAAAATAGAAGTTTTCTCTTGGCCCTCCTGGGCGAGTTTAGCTGGCTTGAACTGGGGCTGAGGGCTGGGGGCTGAGGGCTGGGGGCTGGGGGCTGTGGGGTGGGGGCTGGGGGCTGGGGGCTGTGGGGTGGGGGCTGGGGGCTGAGGGCTGGAGCTCGGGTTTGAGGACACCTGTATCCATTAATCTCTTGATTGCGGGAAAGCATGTTGACTCATAACATCTGGCCTGAGGAAAAAATCCCCTGACTGTCAGACCATCCGTCACAACGTATTGCTCATACAGTCATTCTGTTTCGTTCTCGCGCCATGCGCTCTCTGTGTGTGTTGCCCTGAAGTGTGGTTGTCTCATCCGGTTGTGACATCTGGAAGCCTCTGGGCCTCCTCGAGACATTTGATACACCGTTTAGCAAACATCAGCAGTCAAAATCGAGGCATTAACGACTTCACTGTAAGTGTGAAGCACAAACCATCATCCCAGCTCTCAATGCACTTCAGTTCACCTCGTGTCAAAATACTCTGCTTTTGTAAAAAAAACAAAAAAAAAACACTTCAAATCTGGAAGGCTGAGTTGCTGTACGACATTTTAAAGTTGGGATTTGCGCTAGTCTCGTCTCTTTCTGTTTCCAATCAAATATGAAAGATACTGATAGAAAATGTGTTTCTTTGTTTGTTTGTTTGTGTTTGTTTGTTTGTTCGTAGTTTGTTCAGGTGATATACAGTATATGACACACGTCTTTGGTTGTGCAGCGTTGGTGGAGTGGTTGACAGCCTAAGCCATACAGTAGCATATAATGTTCAGAATTGTGATTAGTAAATGGATAAATCTGGAGCCTATGTAACTAAGGACTCAGATGACATTTATCCCAGCTTAAACCAATTGCCTTGCATTGTCAGGACATATGATTCCTTTGTGTAGAAATTGCACTAATCGTATATATATACAACATTTAGTTATGATGTTAAGAAACCATGAGAGGCTTAATACAGTAATTATTGGACCTAAGCAGCAATTGTGTCAATTATATCAGCTAAGATTCAATCCCTCTGATATGAATTTCCCACAAAAACTTACAAATGGCAAGTTTACAAACTTACTAAGATCATGTAGAGCCTATTGTGGAATATACATAATACACATACAAAAGATTAAGTTGGTGAAAGCTACAAAGCTCTTGCAGACACTGGGCTCATTGTATCTCCAACGCGATTTGTCCATAAGAAAGAGTGGATACAGAGGAGTGTAATAAGCTACCACGGGAGACTCATGCTGTTGCAGTCCTGTGCTTCTTAACCTCCAGAGCATTTACACAAGGAAACGACAAGGCCGCTCGGCTCCAAGAAGGCCTTGAGTCATTGTCGTTACAGTATGTCGGATCTGCGTTGATCGTTCGAGGCGCAGAGCGTCGTGTAGGAATGGCGTCAACAACGTCAGTTATAAACAGTCTTCCTTTTGTCAGCCTTTCTCTGCTGTTGCCCTTTCCTGATGCCATGTTCCTCTTCGAGGGCCTCTGGGTCATTTTGGTGGTCAAAGCATTTAGCTATATAATAATATATATATATATATGCCATTTAGCTGACGCTTTCATCCAAAGTGACTTACATTGCAGTGAGTGCATACATTTCAGTATACATGGTCCCAGCGGGAATCGAACCCACAACCTAAGCATTGTCAGCGCCACGCTCTACTAACTGAGCCACAGATGACCACTAATTTGATTTTGAAATACCCGGAGGACCTTATTTCCTTAAGGGTTTAGACTCCATGTACACGCTCCACATACCATGAAGCATAACGGTGTGTCCTGGACCCACTAATGCAAATGTGTGTTAATCGCATTTGGATGCTGACATTCTTCGACGTTCATACCAACACAAACCCATGGCCATTGGAGGCAGGTGGTCCGGCAAGGTGGCAGGAGGCTGGCGGTAAGCAGCAAGGCCTCTCCTCCTCCTACACGGTCAGGGGGACATCTAACAGTTAACACATTATTAGCTCAATAAATGGCGCGTTATCATTAATTAATTAATGCGGCCCTTATCCAGTCTTATGATCAGTCGCAGGTGGGCCAAAGCCCTTAATGAAGTAGCTTGACATGTTCAAAGAACAATGAAACAGAGAAAGTGGGTTATTTAAGGGCCAAGTGTCGGAGCAAGGCTACCCCTAATCTTATCATCTCCATACCGCTCACATTCTTGTCCTTTCAGTGGCCTTTAGAGCTGTTCTGTAATCCTGTGACCGACGTCACTTCGGAAGGAGCTACGATGTGCCAGCCTGCCATGTGAACTGGGGTATGCCAGGGAAGAACATTATGAAATGAGTACAATGTGTGTATGTGTGTGTGTGTGTGTGTGTGTGTGTGTGTGTGTGTGTGTGTGTGTGTGTGTGTGTGTGTGTGTGCGGGTATGTGTGTGTGTGTGTGTGTGTGTGCGGGTGTGTGTGTGTGTGTGTGTGTGCGGGTGTGTGTGTGTGTGTGTGTGTGTGTGTGTGTGTGTGTCCGTGCGTGCGTGCGTGCATGCGTACGGATATGTGCGTGTGTGCGTGTGTGTGTGTGTTTGTGTGTGTCCGTGCGTGCATGCGTGCCTGCGTGCGTGCATACGGATGTGTGTGTGCGTGCGTGTGTTTGTGTGTGTGTGTTTGTTCATGCGTGCGTGCATGTGTGTGTGTCTGTGTGTGTGTGTCTGTGGGTGTGTGTGTGCATGTGTGTGTGTGCGTGCGTGTGTGTGTATTGCATTTGCAGTAATCTTAATGTGCATGGGAAATTAGAGAAATTGAAAGTCCTGAATTAATTAATTAGGTTAATTAATTAGATTAATTAGATTATGACACCTATTACATCCGCTCATGGTGTCAAATTAGGGCCGTTCCTTGACTGATTTGGCGTGCGAGAGTGTCACAGAGGTGATTTCAGTGGTTTGCCCATCAAATTCCATGGATAACTGCTGGAAAAGTACCTTTAAAATGTTCATTCTGCGAAAGTACGTCCTGTTAGATTTAAAGGCGAACTCGAAGGGCTAATCCGGAAGACAGGATGTACAATAGGCCTACTGTAGCCATACCAACAGGACACAGACCCCCACGACCAGCAACCAGGTGCTGCCGGACCAAAAGCACCAATGTTAAACCATGCCACTCTCAGAGGCTACCTGTACAAACCTGAAACCTCTGACCAGACTCAGACCACGACAACAGCCTGATGGAATGAGATAACAAGGAGGCAGCATTCAGGAATATGATGGTGGAATTAGACCCAGAATTTCCAAGCAACTGGGCCACCCACTCTTCCGATTGATTCAGACATGATAGTCATGGAGCTGGGTTGATCTTATCCACATCATGTAGGAGCAATTTCAACATTCAACAAATTCAATCCAGATTGTTGTCGTTGCACATACGCATTTTTAGATCGATAGATAGATTAACATCCCCCAGCCTGACTCACCCCAATCGAGCCAGCCGGAGGAGGAGTTGGACAGTCTTATTGCAGCAGGCCGAAAAGATCTCCTATCGCACTCCTTAGTGCAACAACTAACTTTCTTATGTAAAGAGTATTGTTTACACTGTACAACCAGACACAGATGTCTCTGCTTCCACAACCACTGCTGCTCATGCCCTCCAGGCAACAACACAGCCCAATGCACACTAAACGCTGGTAGGAAATCCTTCTCTGCTTCAGAAGAGAACACAAACACACCAAGAGACGTGATCTTGACCTCGGATTCAAGGCTCTCGGTTTCAAGGTTCCGTTTGTTGATAGAAGGTTTGCAGAGCAGGTCTGATTTGTATTCTACCTCACATGATGAAGTCATGTGCAACAAGTCATTACATAATAATAATAATAATAATAATAATAATAATAATAATAATAATAATAATGATACAAATACTACTACTACTACTACTACTACTACTACTAATAATAATAATAAAGCAATTATTTTGTAATTGCATACTGTACAGCAGGTATGGAGTTGAGTTTGGGTTATATTGCACAAGTGCATTTAGGACTGTTCCTTGTTCCACTTAATAAATAATTACAAAAACTCTGGTACTATGCAGTTACTAGATAGAGTAAGTACAAAGTATAATTATAACACCATCACACAGGAAGCCTATGATGGAGTAATCACTTTATATGTAAACTTAAACATCTTCTGTAACTTTGGTGTTGCATCAGTCAGAGAGGTTTCTAACGACGTCTGAGAGGGAGGCAGGGTGATATTCAGAGAGGTTTCTAACGGCATCTGAGAGGGAGGCAGGGTGATATTCAGAGAGGTTTCTAACGGCGTCTGAGAGGGAGGCAGGGTGATATTCAGAGAGGTTTCTAACGGCATCTGAGAGGGAGGCAGGGTGATATTCAGAGAGGTTTCTAACGGCATCTGAGAGGGAGGCAGGGTGATATTCAGAGAGGTTTCTAACGGCATCTGAGAGGGAGGCAGGGTGATATTCAGAGAGGTTTCTAACGGCGTCTGAGAGGGAGGCAGGGTGATATTCAGAGAGGTTTCTAACGGCATCTGAGAGGGAGGCAGGGTGATATTCAGAGAGGTTTCTAACGGCATCTGAGAGGGAGGCAGGGTGATATTCAGAGAGGTTTCTAACGGCATCTGAGAGGGAGGCAGGGTGATATTCAGAGAGGTTTCTAACGGCATCTGAGAGGGAGGCAGGGTGATATTCAGGGAGGAACAGACTCTCCCCCCCCCACTCAGCAGTAATCCTCCTCTCTGATGTCTCTGTACACACACAATGGGCTGATTTGTTCATCCCAAACACACCACTGAGGGGGCTGAGGGAAGGAACACAGAAAAAAAAAACAGTCCCGTTTTCCCAGTACAGCATGTTCTTAGAATCTGTGTCAGATATATACTGCAAAGTAAATAGTGGAGACCTGCCAATGCTGTGCACCCCCACCACACACACACACACACACACACACACACACACACACACACACAAACACACACACGCACGTGGGCACACACACACGTGCATGGGCACACATACACAGATGTATGCGTGGGCACACACACACGCACACAAACCTCTCTCTCTCTCAAACTCGCGCACGCACACACACACACACACACACACACACAAACACACACACGTGCGCGTGGGCACACACACACATTAACACACCAAACTCTCTGTCTCTCTCTGTCTCTTTCTCTCACACACACATACACACACACACACACACACACACACACCCTGGCAAATAGTTGTGGACTGGCTAGCTCGTACACGCAGAGAGTACATTCTCGGAAACACATACATAATAAATTCCAAATTCCTGCATTGTAACACTCACACATTTTCAAACATTAATTGCTGGACAAATTATCCCACTCTCTCTCTCTCTCTCTCTCTCTCTCTCTCTCTCTCTCTCGACACACACACGCACGCACGCACGCACACACACACACACACACACACACACACACACACACACACACACACACACACACACACACACACACACAGACACAGACACAGACACACACACACACACACAGACACACACACACACACACACATCTCTCTCTGTCTCCTCTCTCCCTCTCACACACACACCACACACTGAGAACACACACTGCGACACGAACTTGGCATCTTCTGCCAAGGAACAGAATCTGAACTGAACGTTCTCCAGCGACCCAGATTTGGCTAATGCTGCGGAATCCCCTCCCTCACCTACTCACACGTTCCGTCTCACCCGGCACAAAAGCACAGCCAGGGACTCTTCTCAGAAAGGACCCTGTGTCCTCGCAGGCGTCCGTCTCCTATTTCTGCCTCTTTCATCTCCCCTTTCTCCCAATGTGTTACTGCATCAAAAAGCTCAGTCTTGATTAAAAGCCTATTACAATATTCTTTCAATTTTCTTTTCAATTTCGTAATGTACTGTAGGTGAGGAAAACAATTTAAAAAAAACGTGAGGAAAACAATTTCAAAAAGAACATCACATGACAGAAGAATACCAAGAACCCCACATCAAAAAAGTGGTACAAAATGTCAGTGGCCACTGAGTGTAATGTGAATAGTGGGTGTTTACTGACAACATTGCCATTCTCCTAATAAGCTTGGCACTCATTTTTTATTATTTTTCCTCAAGGAACATTTTGTGTCTAATTTTAATTTTAAATAAAGGCGCCAGATCCCTACAATTACGGAATACAATGGAACGGTATTTCCTATTGTACTTTGGGACTGAATAAGCTACACAGATAAACATGGGCATGGAGTACAACTCGTATCAGACCAACATGTGACCAGATTTGTTATGGGGGACACGTGAGGTCCCCACTGTTTGGTTGGATACAAAGAGGGGTGTGTGTGTGGTGGTGTGTGGGTGTGTGGGTGTGTGGGTAGGTGGGCTCGATTTCCTGGACATGGTGTCTGCTAAATCTGCACCCTGTTAATTGGTCGGGTCAGCGGTGGGGAGGACATCGTGTTCTGAACACTAAGACCCCCCCCCCCCTCACCCCCCTACCCCTCTCACCCCCCAAACCTAATTACCCTCCAGTAACCCCGCCCCCGCCCCCTCCCCAACCCCTCCCACCTCCACCCCTCTGAAACAGTCTCTCCACGGCCAAAACAAAATGATTTGGTCATACAGTGTTCAGGGCACATATGTTATTCCAACAATTTGATCAGTGGCATGCAGGGAGGCTGTTCCATCCCTACGAGCTTATCCCCAGACAGTCGTGTCAAGTTTACTTAAACACAGCAATGTGGACCAAAGAACAGCCAATTAGATGTACTGTACCTGCGGATAAGCTACCACGAAACGTCTGTTCTGAGGAAATATCAGATATAATGTACAGTCACGCATATAGACGCTGTGCTATGACCTATTTGTCTATTTGTCTAACCCTAACCCTAACCCTAACCCTAACCCTGTTTGCTGTGTTTTTCATTCTTTACTTGAATTGGCAACAACATTGATTGATTGAGAATAGGTCGGGTTAACATAAAGATATCATAAAGATAGTTAGCATGTTTTTTTATATTATGTATATTATGTTTAATGTCGTGCTGAAAAATATGATCCTTGTGGTCTTGTGGTGTTGATGAAATCTACTCCGGATACCATAAATTTGTACAATATAACCACAATAACTATAAATCGTCTTAACTACTTGCTTATTTAAGATCCTGATTTCTCCCTCATCGAGAACATTACGTTTGGGAATGGGTAATTAACATTCATATCCCTGCCCCAACAAAAACAGCAGAGACAACAATCCAATCCGTTCAACAATGTGGCAAGGCTGGGTCTTTCAAAGGTTACAAAGGTTCAATGCAACTGGCTCCGGTTCAGCCAGAACGTTTTCCTCTGCTCACACAAATACTCTTTTCTTTCAATCTCCCAACAACTTTGTTAAGCTCCCCGCAAAAGAACTACGCTAAGCCAGCTTTTGAAGTGTGAATAATCACAATTGTTTGTACCATTTAAAAGATCTCATTAACAGGTTAGAGTTCCTCCAATTGGTCCAATGTGGTCACATAGAGACGGCCAAGGAAGATACCGTACGTGACATCTGACCAAACACGTCTTCCGACCACGCCCTTGTTTGGGTTCAATTCAACCAAAACTTTGAGCGGGCTCTGTACGTGAATGAGAAATATGTGCTTATTAGAATAATTATCATTATACATTTTTTAATGACAATAAAAGATGAGAGGTTGTTATTATAACCCAACAATGACATGCTACTGTACGACACGTATCCCCAGAGTGAATCTACCCGAGGCATTGTGGGAATCTTCTGTTTTATGAACAGTCTCCCTCTTCTCATTTGGTGCCGGCTTGGATCAGATAAACAGAGCTCACAGTTACAGAGAACAGAGAGTGCTGAAGCAATGTGTAATTTACTAGGGGCCATTCATTTAGGGCAAGCCATCTGCCTCAACTCGGTACTGTCATCTGTAATTTCACCTTTTGATGTGGTGGTTTTTTTATCTCCACTACAAGAACATTTTCATGGCTTTGGATCTCGTAACGACATAAATAATCTTTTCTTTTTTTCTTTTTTTTCTATTTCAACGGCTAGAATGCACTTATCTTTTACGGCTTCTATCTCTTGGGGGTCAAATATCAGACATCAACAGTAGCCTGGTGCAGTTGCGTTCTAGATTCAACGGGTGATTTAGTGAGCCGGACTTACAGGCTCTTCGCCATACGTTTTTATCGCATTTATTGACTTGGCAGGGACATGGAATGGGATGCTTTCATACTCTGCAATGGAGAGAAAACCTGGAGTGAATGTTCTATGTAGTGGAGCAGGATTATGGTGATTTGCAGGGATTTTACACAGTGTTCTGGTCCAGGATATCTCCCCTGTACCTCTGGGTCAGGGCCATTGAGACTTAGCCTCCACATGGATTTAACAGCATATGATTGGTGTTAACGTCAATGGTAACACCAGTCCTATGCTTTTAAATCCGTGTAGGGGAGTGGACAAGTCTGCACTTCAGGGAAAAGGGTGGATAATCGGGATTCTTTGGATTAGTGTGAGAAGGAGTGAAGGAAGCGTCCAGCGCGCCAGGCCTGGCTCCGAGAGAGCTGTGGGGTGAAGAAGGAGCTGATAGGAGAGGATTTAGAGTAACTGGAAAACCTCTTGGAAATATCTGTTAGCACGTACTATGTATGCACACAGGACTATGTGTGACTGACAGAGTTCAAACCCTATCCTCCTGCGTGGAAGACCGAAGCATCTACCATATCACCCAAGCATCTACCTCAACACAGCCCCATCTGGGCTACATGCCAAATACTCTCTGTCAACTCGAGCCAACATTTCTAAACAAATTACTCTCAGTGCCCCAACGAGGAATTGCTAAAGACGTTTAAACTCTGGGATTCTATGAAATATATGAAGGGACCCACGGGTCAACTGTGGTGTGCGGATTATGGTGCTTTACTGTACCGTAACATGATCAGCTAGTGAAGTCATTCTACAGGTCTTCAGTAAATGCGTACAGTATGTTCCGTAGTTATTCCATGAGGTACAGGACACTAATGAGATTAGACATACTGTCGAACCACTGACGTATGTGAAAGGACACAGTAATTGTCAATACCGACGTTGTCCCAGAAAATGGCTTCAAGCATAAAGGACTTCACTCTTTCTGAGCTGAGTGGACGTCCAAACTCCCGGGGACGGTACATCGTGTTAACTCTGCCTTTAGAATGCCCCTCTCCTTCCCACAGCCTCTGTTCTGTGCTCCGTTAAACGGAACGCTTCCCCGGAACGGAACGGAAGCTCCCGAGGCTCTGTGCTCTCCCACTGTTTCTGTTTCCTGTATCAATACAGGCTCAGACAGTTGGTGCAGGCGCGTGACCCCCGACCTCCCTGGCAGACCCGGTCTCATCAAACACAGCCATGTGTTTTTCGAAGGGGTGTTTCTCAATCCACACGCACGCACACACACACACACACACACACGCACACACACACACACCCACATGCACAGGCACACACACACACACACACACACACACACACACACACACACACCCACATGCACACGCACACGCACACGCACACACACACACACACACACACACACTTAAGTGAAAAAAGACTGGTTCCTCTCTGTTTTTGTACAAATGTACAGCCTGAGACAGAGCTTGGGTCTGCCAATATCCACATTTCATTGGTTTGTAGATAAATGTGAAATAAGCCTGGTGTTGGGCTCACACTGAGAACCGGAGCTGATTGCTCTGCATTTGGAGCCAAAACACAGTTTGATCCAAGACATCTTGCCACTGAAATTGAGATGATGATATTACAATATTAAATTCAAATTTTCACACAATGTCTTTGCCTTTCACAGAGTAGCTTACGAACAGAGGTGGTTTGGTTAATCATGCTCACGTCGTGAGTAACCTTGCCTCAGCTGGAGTACACAGCGATCCGGTCTTGAACCCAGCCAGTCATTCATAAATCTCATGACAACTTTAGTTTCAAGGTAAGACGGAAATACAACACCGCCATCATTTGTCGCCAGGTCTTGCTGCTACTTTGTTGACATTGAGGAATCACAAAAGAATTGCCATAACTTGTAGTTAACATGTTAAAATCTTGTACAGCACTTTTAGGAACCCTTTATGAATATCAACAACATGATGGCTTTCATGTTGTCACAACTTTCTGGCTGCACAGCTGTAAACAGGAGGACTGTTAGGACATGAGTGACAAGCGGTCAGGACCGGATCAAGTTATTATGGGGCCCTAAGCAACAAACAAATTCGGGGCCCCCCACCACTAATTCCCCCCACCGCTAATTCCTGTACTGAACATTGCCCTCACAAAGCATAAACAAAAGGGGAAAAACAAAAACATTGGATTCCCATAGTAAACACAACAAAAAGCAGTGTACTGGAATTGTCATTTGATATTATGTAAACTGATATGCTGTTTTGGCTGAATGAATTCGAACCCCATTCAATCAAACGAGGCACTGTAACTGGTTACGACAGTGGTCCTCTGTGGCTCAGTTGGTAGAGCACGGTTCTAGGTTGTGGGTTTGATTCCTGCTGGGACGATATATACTGAAATGTATGCACTCACTGCAATGTAAGTTGCTTTGGATAAAAGCGTCAGCTAAATGGCATATATACTGTATATATATATATATATATATATATATATATATAGATAGGATTGAATAGAAACCCAGTGCTGAACACTGACAGACATCAATAGTGGGGCTAGTATTCTATTTTATTCTATTATTTTCTGTATTCTATTCTATTACATTTAATTGTTTGACAACGTGAACATACCTTGCAGCATGACCCCCTCTTAGACTCTAAACTCACTAAAACTCACAAACTGGAGACACCTTGAAGCTGCAGCAAAATCAACTAAAATCTATAAATCTGAGCGAGATATTTTTAGGGTTAACAGGCCCTGATAGTCTTCACAATGCTTTGCTATGTGCCATGATGATGGTCACTGCATTCATAATCAGCTTTGATGATGATCACTGCTTTCAATTCCCTAGGCACTGCTCTCATGAAAGTACTGCTCCTAACCATGTCTGCATCCATGCTGGATCCCTTAATCGTTAATTGTTGATGTTTAATTAAGTGAGAGGGGCATGTGTAGGCCGATTTACCGTGCTGATTGAATGTTTTGACTGCCACCAAATTCGGTCCAAATGTCATGCAATGTCCAATGTCCAATGTCCCAGTGTCACGCCATTCCTTAATGAGCTTTTCATAGCGAGCGTGCAGGGCAGGCAATATATAGCAACCAGCCACTCCGAACAATTGATGAAATCCAAAAGTAGCACAACCCCTACAACTTGTCCCCCCCGCCCCAGCACCGCCAACCAACACCGTGATTGTGTTCTCATTACGTCCCTGCGAACAGGCGGTGGTGAATGTCGCTGTACTCTCGCACATAAGCGTAATTGGGAGAGGATGGGTGTACCGTCATGCAATACAGCTCAGGCAGAGCAAGCCGTTCTTTGATGGGGGACGGGGGGACAGTGGACGGTGGACGGTGGACGGGGGGGTGGACAATTGGACTGTTTTGAAATCAACCAATCAGCTGTCAAAAGCCTTCTGTTTCCAGTCAGAACTACTGCGCTGTGTTCCAATAGTTAAATCGCGGTTATGCTGTGAGCTACAGTACCGGTCAAAAGTTTGGACACACCTTCTCATTCAATGGTTCTTCTTTATTTGTATTATTTTCTACATTGTAGATTAATATTGAAGACATCAAAACTATGAAGGAACACATATGGAATTATGTGGTAAACAAAAAAGTGTTAAACAAACCTAGAATATGTTTCATATTTTAGATTCTTCAAAGTAATCACCTTTTGCTTTGATGACAGCTTTGCACACTCTTGGCAAGGTGTGTCCAAACTTTTGTACCGTACTGTACGTGTCGTAGAATTTAAGTTATAATACTTTAAAATAAACTACCGTTAACCAGAGCTGTTGATTCATTCAAAGACTTTATTCACGCAGAATATGTAGCCGTTCAGGTTTGCAAAGCTGACCCCGTTATCTCCTCAGTCACCTGCCTTTATGCACTTCGCACAGGTTAACGCCTTCTATTCAACATATTTCTGTTTCCTGTCTACATGCACCAATAACATTCAAGATCTACATTTCGTCATCAAGGTGTGCGCCGCCCACCTGGCTGGCGCCCGTTTGTCTGATCAGGCCTTGCTGACGCCCAGGCTGATTTCAAAAGCCTTTTGTTCTGACTGTTTATGACTTTGTTTATTACTTAATTACCCTAACTTGTAATTACTCTATCCTGGTTTCTCCAGCTTTGATCCTTTGTTTTCTTCACCTATATCAAACCCCTCAATCTGACCTCACCCCTCTTTACTGCCTTCTCCAAATGTTCTAGGACCATCTGTTTTCCTGTGACCTCTTCCCTAGGGTTAGGGTTAGGGTTAGGGTTAGGGTTAGGGTTCCCTAGGTGTGGGATTACAAACCTTTATATTGTCTTAAAATTTACCATATACGCTAACCATGTGGCCAGTCGTTCACGTTGTTCTGACTTTCAGATGGCTCGATCACTATGCAGGTATTAACACGTAATGTACTTATCCTTACACTTCACTTTACAAGGAGAACGAGTTACGAGTTGAGCCTTAAAGCTGTGCAAAATCGAAGGAACAAGCTAGAGGGCAGCTTAAACGTGTTTAAGCTTTATTCAAGAACGATCTGTTCTTTCCACATGATGACTTTAATATCGTCCGCTCAGCATTTGTTGTTGGAAGTTGTGAACCTACTCTGTGATTAGGGTCAACAGTTTGGCCTCTTCCTCAGGGAGTTTAAGTGCAGTGTGTGATGTGGTGTAACTCTATGACTTGTCTGGGGTCAGGTGGTACACAAATCTTTGAAAGCTGCTTGAAACCAGTTACCAGTGACCCAAGTCAAGAAACATAAGATCTTTTCAGTCACCAAGTCAGGCATGAAGAACACAGGGTTTTCAGGGTCAGTGTTCTCATTCTGTCATCGACCGGGGGACAGGCTCCATGGGGTCAAGTTGGGGCAGGAGGAGTCAGATGTGTGTGAAACGGTTTGCCAGACTCACACCATTTTGTTTTGGCCTCCAACCCCGAGACAGCTGCAAGGGTCCTAGAGTTCTCTCCCCCCAGAGAAGTCCTCCCTGGGGTTCCCTTATCTAGCTGTGAGGTTATGGAGCAGCCGACACTATTGCTGAGAGACTGTTCCAGACTGTTCCTTCTGAGGCAGGGGGTTCCCAGTTTGGGTTGGACTTGGAAAGACGAAGGGTTGCCAGTTTAGATAATGTCAATGCGGGACTGCGAGCTCCTGTGGTGGATCAGGGGGACTTGGGTTGGGCTCAGGACAGCTGCTGCTGCTGCTGAGACAGTCTTGGACATTCTGTACTGTACCAAATCTGGGTGAGCTGAGGGGAAGTCACCTCGATGTGCACAGGATGGTAAGAGGCTGTTACTTAAGCCTCCACTTAACAACTCTCAGTTCAGCTTAGACCGACTGTCTTGTCTTGGTTGGCTTGATAAACATACTTCACAGAACATTGAATTGATTAGACCGAAGAGTGAGTTGTGAGTGACTTTTTTGACGCGTAGTCACATGAGAACCGGGACTACTTTATTTTGCAGTGCTTTCACACATCACAGAAATCCATGGCGATGAAAATTCTAACAAAGACATTAAACCGTTTCCCTTTGTGCGGTCCTTTGAAGATTAACATTGAATACCATGTCTCTTTGTCCATTTGTTGTTGATTTGTGACAGCATATCAGAGGGGGATAATTGTCCCTACCTATAATGGACCTGGCAGAGTAAGTTTATCATATGCCATTTCGACTGACAGGACTAATGAACACATTCATCTTGGTCTGACATACAAACAAACATAACATTGGCAGAGTGGTTAAGCTGCTTGGGCATATGATCAGACGATTGCCAGTCTTCTAAAGGCACCACCATGCGACTGGTGTTTATGAATGATCTCTTTGTGTATAATGGGGTTGGCCATGGGGCTTCTCAACCCATTTTCCATTGCAAGGGGGGCAGGAAACAGCCTGGTCCCAGATCTGTATGTGCTTGAGCATGGCGGGGATTGTCAGAGCAGTTGGCTGAAACACACATCTGATCTGGGAACAGGCTTTACCCTATATTTAAAAAAATAAATAATATGTTGTTTGGTTTGGTTGACTTTGATTGTCTTTATTTTAGATTTGTGCTCAACTAGAGAGGGTCACATTTCATAAATATTTATTTCCGGATTGATTCCTTGATTGCGTCCACCACTACATTAAAATCATTGGGGTCAGTGTGCAATCCACTGTGCAACCCATTTTATAACTGGTAATGGGTTTTGTACACCATTGTACCTTGTATCAGTCTCTGGGCCATCATTGGCTCCTCTGTATATATAAATCTCTTTCACAGAAATTTCCATGTCTAATAGTCCATGTCTAATTTACCTCACTTCCCTTCTCTCTTTGCTGATTCTCAGAGTACCAAACCAGATCCCAGGGTTGGGTTAACCCTAACCCTAACCCTAACCCTAACCCTAACTCTAACTCTCAGAGTACCAAACCAGATCCCAGGGTTGGGTTAACCCTAACCCTAACCCTAACTCTCAGAGTACCAAACCAGATCCCAGGGTTGGCTCTCTAACTCTCAGAGTACCAAACCAGATCCCAGGGTTGGCTCTCTAACTCTCAGAGCTTGGAACTATTTAGTAGTCTTTTAGTTAATGTGGCCCGAGCACTTGGAACCTTCAAAACATTCTCAAATTAGATTCTGCTGTGTCACTTGGTCAGTTTAAAACTTTGGTAAAGGATCTGTCATCCGAGGAATGTACATGTTTTAATTGATTATATTGTGTAAATTGACTTGGTAATTGATGTGTAATTAGTTTGTCATTTTAATGTACATTTATGATCCGTTTCATGTCGGTAAAGCAAGGCTCCACTGAAAAAGAGACCTTGGTCCCCTGCCTAAAATAAAGGTTTAATAAAATAAAGCCATTTCATAAGCCATAACATATAGTCACTATAGTCAATTGACTGTTGAACTGTTAAAATCTCAAGACCAAAAAAGCTATTTATTCACAAATAGCAAGGTCAAGATGCTCAAGACTTACTCAAAACTACTCATAACAGGAGTTACACAAAAGGAGTCCAAATGTCATCATTTTTAGATTGAGTTTTTTCCCCCGACAAAAGGCCACCAACCTGTTTCTGTCTGTCTTTTCTCTCCTTCTATGACTAAGCAGATATAACTGCACCGGGGAACAAAGCGCCTCTACAGCGTAACACAGCATCATCTCGGCCAGCAAGGCACATCTCAGCATGATTCACCTACATGGATTTCTGACAAAAAGAGCTGTAGAGTGAATCATTTTTTCAAGTTTGAATCAAGTTTGTTAATTCATTTATATGTGTTTCAAACAACAATTTATCATCAGTCCAGATACCAAGATGTCTGTATGAGGGGACTCTCAGTTTGGGAGGTGCAGATCTTTGAATCCATGGCCTCAGACTTGCGAGCTCTAGAGAAAAGCATATACTTAGTTACTTGGCTGCATTTAGTACTAAATTGAGGTCCACAAGTGAGCATTGAATGGCGTCAAAAGCTGTCTGTAGGTTAGACAAAGCGACAGAAGAGGCTGCAAAATAAAGTGCAGTGTCATCCACATAAAAGTGCAGTTCACAGTCCTTAACCAATACAATGTAAACAGTACCGGATCTAAAATTGAACCCTGAGGCACTCCCTTTCTGATCTATAGAGATTGTGACTGAACATTGTCAGCAACTATACATTGAGTTCTATTCATGAGGTAGTTAAGGAACCAGCATTCTGATCAAAACCTATTGAAGACAGTCTACTCACTAACAGTGAATGATCCTCTGTATCAAAAGCTTTTGATAGGTCAATAAACTGGGCAGCACAAAGCTGCTTTTTATCTAGGGCATAAAAAGCTGTGTGTGTGTGTGTGTGTGTGTGTTGTATGCGTGTGTGTGTGTGTGTGTGTGTGTGTGTGTGTGTGTGTGTGTGTGTGTGTGTGTGTGGGGGGGGGGTTATACCAGGGAGAAGTAGGGCAGGTTCGTCACAACTCACTCTCTTGTATAATAATGTATCAGAGTGACACAGATCTGACCTGCAGGTTTGGCAGAGTATTCAGGATGTTGGCAGAACACAGAGCACAGTTTGGCCCCGTGATTGATGCTGGCCATCTTGGGCAATTTCTGAGGCTGGGTTTTTAATTTGGGCCTTTGTTGTTGTTGCTTACCACATATATCTGAATAATTAATCGCATGAGCAACAGGGGTGGATTATACTGTAGCCTACAGTCTGGGAGGATTGCAAGGTGTCAAATACTAACAACATACATACGACTCACGGATACACAATTATATGCAATGACTACATTTGTTTGGTTCACTATCGTATATTCCTAGAGATGCCCATGTTTCTCAATACTACAAAGCTGTTTTCTAACCACCCAAAATTCCACTGGGAAGATTCGACACATATCTGGCAGGCTTGTACGACTGTTCATAAATCATGAAACAAATAGCAATGTCAATTAGATGCCTGGTTTGCATCATGCTTCTTAAGGGAGAGCATTGTAGTCAATGTACTGTACTGTAGATGGCAAGACTGCAAGCTATACAGTAGGTTTAGTTTCAACGCAAAACATAATGTTTATGTCCTTTTTGAACTCCATGGTTCTTGCTGCCAAAGGCACAAAAACACCATCTCAGAAATCCCACACATGCTGTAGAGACGCTAACTGGGGACGTGATTTGTAAATTCTATAGAAAAGCCATGGAATGTGTATGTGTATATAGAATATGCACAATGTTTATGGTTGTTTATGTGTGTGTGTGTGTGTGTGTGTGTGTGTGTGTGTGGGTGTGTGTGTGTGTGTGTGTGTGTCTGTGTCTGTGTCTGTGTCTGTGTCTGTGTCTGTGTGTGTGTGTGTGTGTGTGTCTGTGTCTGTGTCTGTGTCTGTGTCTGTGTCTGTGTGTGTGTGTGTGTGTGTGTGTGTGTGTGTGTGTGTGTGTGTGTGTGTGTGTGTGTGTGTGTGTGTGTGTGATAATGCCTGACAAGTGCATGATCCAGATCCAGGCGGCATTCACATGATACGTTTTTCAATGGAGTGTTTTTCAATGGAGGATGCGTCTGTGCTTCCTAATCAGCTGTTTCTAGCAAAACTAACTGTCCTAACTGCCCTAACTGTCCCGAGAAAGACAATGTGTCACACTTGATAGCTTAATCGATGTTTCGATGTTTATTGGTTACTGATGAGAAATATATTTATTTAACGCTGACCCTAGGGAAAATGGGGGCAAAATTGACAGTGTGAGACCTCTCATGATCAAGAAAGTTTTTGAGAGAGAAAACAGACAGTCACCGCGTTTGGCTTGCGAGAGGAAAACAGCCAGTTCGCATCCCTTGTGGGCCTCACTTCACGGCCAATCATTTAAACTATTCTGCAACACTCCATGTGGTTGGCAATGTCAGTGAGCAGTTTTCACTGACCCGAAACCATTTTTCAACATCACTCGGTTTCTCTGAGTGACCCAAGACCCTACCACTCTATTAATCTCATTCCTCATTATTGGCTTAGTAAGAGAGAGAGAAGATGAGTTTTGATAGGACGCCATTGATCTGCTGTCTGTTTGCTTACAGCTACGAGCCAAGGGTCAGAGGCAATGCCATGGCTATTGGAAACAGCTTAACAACAACATGTGCTGGACACATTAAGAAGGAGAAGGCTGTGTCCTCGCTACAGAGAACAGAGCTTCCAAATGAAAGATGATGAAGAAATCGATGAAAACATCAACATCAACATTTAACTTCACAAAATCCAACGGATTAGAATCATCTGTTATATTGGGCATGTGTGCGTGTGTGTGTGTGTGTGTGTGTGTGTGTGTGTGTGTGTGTGTGTGTGTGTGTGTGCGTGCGTGCATGTGCGTGTGCGTGTGTGTGTGCACGTCTGCGAAAAAGTAGAAGACATAAAAAAAAAAGTAGAAGACATCATCGGATACGAACGGATGGACTACCAAGCAAGCAAGTGTGTGTGTGTGTGTGTGTGTGTGTGTGTGTGTGTGTGTGTGTGCTTGTCTGACATTTGTCTTATCAATGGACACATGAACCTTTAACAACAGGTGGCACTGCTGAGTCAAAGAAAGTCCAATTACCGGGGTCTGGGTGTGTGGACGTCCCACTTGAGGGGTCTGGGTGTGTGGACGTCCCACTTGAGGGGTCTGGATGTGTGGACGTCCCACTTGAGGGGTCTGGGTGTGTGGACGTGGGTCTGGGTGTGTGGACGTCCACTTGAGGGGTCTGGGTGTATGGACGTCCACTTGAGGGGTCTGGGTGTCTCATGTTCCCTTGGATTCAGTCACATGTGGGATATGTGTGTGTGTGTTGTAAGCGTTTTAACATCACGTTTCACGCACATGTGAACGGATCCCCCTCTGGGTTGTGTAGTATTTCTCTCTCTCTCTCTCTCTCTCTCTCTCTCTCTCTCTCTCTCTCTTTCTCTCTTTCTTTTTTTATTGGATAGCCTTTAGCAGGCAACTGTGGCCAGGGACCAATAAAATCCCTCTGAGCCGCCCTGGTGAACGTATTAGTGTGCTTTGATTCATCAGGACGCCTGCGACACGCTTAATGCCCTTAACATGCATGTTGGAAATGATGTCAGCGAAAGGTCAACGTGTAGGTCTGATATCACCTGTAGTCTGATCTAAAACCCTCTCACCTGTAGTCTGATCTACCACCCCTCACCTGTAGTCTGATCTAAAACCCTCTCACCTGTAGTCTGATCTACCACCCCTCACCTGTAGTCTGATCTAAAACCCTCTCACCTGTAGTCTGATCTACCACCCCTCACCTGTAGTCTGATATACCACCCCCTCACCTGTCTGATATACCACCCCCCCTCACCTGTAGTCTGATATACCCCCCCTCACCTGTAATCTGATATACCCCCCCTCACCTGTAGTCTGATATACCACCCCCTCACCTGTCTGATATACCACCCCCCCCTCACCTGTAGTCTGATATACCACCCCCACCTGTAGTCTGATATACCACCCCCCCCCCCACCTGTAGTCTGATATACCCGCCCCCCTCACCTGTAGTCTGATATACCACCCCCCCCTCACCTGTAGTCTGATACACCCCCCCCTCACCTGTCTGATATACCCCCCCCCGTCACCTGTCTGATATACCACCCCTCACCTGTAGTCTGATATACCCAATCAATACAGCAACAATGAATGCATACAAATACACTCACGTTGAGTGGGTCTTGTGGGTAGAGTACCAGACCCTATGATTGGACGAGAGAGGGGCACGGTCTTGTGGGTAGAGCACCAGACCCTATGATTGGACAAGAGAGGGGCGCGGTCTTGTGGGTAGAGTACCAGACCCTATGATTGGACGAGAGAGGGGCGCGGTCTTGTGGGTAGAGTAACAGACCCTATGATTGGACGAGAGAGGGGCGCGGTCTTGTGGGTAGAGTAACAGACCCTATGATTGGACGAGAAAGGGGCATGGTCTTGTGGGTAGAGTGACAGGCATTTCCCACTAAAGTAAGTGTGTTCACATGTTTGGCAGCTGCCCGGGATAATGCTGATTTCAGACAAGGTTTTGAGGGCATCTTGTGAAATGTCTTTTCCATCTTGCCCCCCAGGGTATCAGTGTTCCACAGTGTCCTGCTCACCAAGTCATCCGTAGAGTCACCCACTTCAAGGGGAAAAGCCTGTAGGCATGGGCAATAAATTATAACACATGATCTTGTTATATAACACAAGGCGGTGACTCACCATGCACTCAACGTACCTCCGAAGGTTCCTGTCATCACTACTTCCACACCTCCACACCTTCACTCCATTCACAGCGCCCCCTCAAGGTCTTCTCTGGGACTTCCTTTTCATTCCTTTCGGTGGTCGATAACACAGAGTGTATTCAGAAGCCATTCAGAGTGCAGGAAAAAAGTCACAGGAAATACTTTAAATCACTCACTCACGACGCTACGGCTCAATGCTGTTGCTAGGTGGCATTCTGGTCCAATGACTGCAGGCCTACGTCTCCATCACTGTCAGTTCAATTCATTCACAATTGTTCAAAAGAAGGTAACTGAAGCCTCAACCATAACATTTCCAGTTGATAATGTGACTTCCCATGCTCCATCTCTCCTTTCCCTCCTCCATCTCTCCTTTCCCTCCTCCATCTCTCCTTCCCCTCCTCCATCTCTCCTTCCCCTCCTGCATCTCTCCTTCCCCTCCTCCATCTCTCCTTCCCCCTGTCCATCTCTTCATCTCTCCATCCCCTCCTCATCTCTCCTCCATCTCTCCTTCCCCTCCTCCATCTCTCCTTCCCCTCCTCCATCTCTCCTTTCCCTCCTCCATCTCTCCCTCCCCTCCTCCATCTCTCCTTCCCCCTGTCCATCTCTTCATCTCTCCATCCCCTCCTCATCTCTCCTCCATCTCTCCTTCCCCTCCTCCATCTCTTCATCTCTCTTTCCCTTCCTCCATCTCTCCTTCCCCTCCTCCATCTCTCCTTCCCCTCCTCCATCTCTCCTTCCCCTGCTCCATCTCTCCTTTCCCTGCTCCATCTCTCCTTTCCCTCCTCCATCTCTCCTTCCCCTCCTCCATCTCTCCTTCCCCTCCTCCATCTCTCCTTCCCCTCCTCCATCTCTTCTTCCCCTCCTCCATCTCTCCTTCCCCTCCTCCATCTCTCCCTCCTGATCTGTCTGTATGTGTCACTCCCCTGAGACACAGCACTGTCATCGCCCTCTAGGGGTGGCCCCGGGTACTGTATGTCTGTTCTCCCATGAAGCAGCCACCCATTCACCAGCCACTCAATGACAACCGTGTCAGATAGACACTGCTGCCTAAACCATCCAACCAGCCATAGTGGACGGGCTCATTGTATGCAATGCGTGAACGGAAGGAGGAATTCCATTCCAATCTATGCATTACAATGAACCCGTCTTTCGATTTCTACGTTCCACACCAGCCTCCCCTGGTCTGCAGGATGTTCAATAGAGCCCAGTGCCATGGGGGGGGGAATGGAGTTCTGTGAAA
>NC_139673.1:2229877-2247377 GCF_951799395.1 Argentina silus | reverse complement strand
TAACATGCTGTACCGCACCGCACCGTACGCACATTGGGTTTTAAGGGTGAGGTAAGTATTCCCGCCACCGGTACACTTCGGGAAGGGCTTAGAGTAATAACTAGAGGAGCTCAGACATGAGCTGTTCAGAGATTGTGGACGTCTTTGTCTTAGGGCTGTGTGTGGTTCTCCCACCCTGGAGGACACATGGGAGGAGGAGGAGGTACAGTACAAGATGTCTCACTGATACCACAACAGAAAGCTGTTCAACGTGGCCTGGGGTGGTCCAGTGGTCTAGCACCGTGGCCTACAGTGCACACATATGCCTGTGTCGGCATGGGTTCAAATCTCCTCCTTGCTTTCCTGACTTTCTCCATTATCTCTGTCCAATAAGGATACAGGAGTGGGACTGTCCTGCTCCAAAAAAACACCCTTTAAAAAAAAGAAAACCCAGAAGCCCTGGAGGAGCTCCCACCCCTTAACAGAATCTTATTACACCAGCGATGATCAATCACCGTCAATCTCACTCTACGAATCTATCATAAACATCTCCTCTGTGTGTTCCCCGTTTCTCAGTGTATTTGAGGACACCCTCCGCCAATCGTACTGAGTAATGCAGACACACACCATACCCCCCCCCCCCCCCCACACACACACACACACACACCATACCCCCCCCCCCCCCCCCCCCCCAGCCCTGCTGAGTCCCCCCCTGCTGAATAATGAGAGATCAGGAGAGCTGTCTGGCCTCTCTCCAAGATCAGTACCGGAGGGGAGTAGTGCTTTTTCATGGTACCTTGACAGGGGAGGTTAACCAGAGTTTAGGTTTCCCAGCGGTTCACAGGAGAGCTGATGTTCCCCTGCCATTTCCGCGGTTCCTCAGACTTCCTAGGCTAACTAGGCTAACTAGGCTAACTTGCGCTTGATGTTGGTGTAGCGGAGGTGGTTTGGAAAACGTGCTCTTGTTGACGGGGGTAGCCACGAAGCGTGAGATTTTGCGTGACTTGCGAGAAACGTCGCACTCGCGTCACAAGAATGTCCTCTTGGTCTCACGGTGGACGCTTGGGCTTCAGACCTGTGTTCAGTCCCTGCTGGCGTGCACAGCGCAAACAGCCTCTCCCTCCCTCTATTGCGAAATCAGCCCCACTCCTCTTGCCCTCCGACAACCTCTCGCCTTTCCACCAACAGGGGACTCGCCCCGCCTTTCTCCCAGTAAGACCTCTCTTGGTCTGATTCCATGTTCCGCACACTCCCACTTCACTCCAAATAGAACACAAACATTGGCCCCGATCTCACACACGGCTGTAAATAGTTGTCCAACACTCCCCAGTCCCAGCAGCTCTCCCAGGTGGCTTAGATCCTAGATAACACACCACAACATGCTGCTCTCCTTCCCTTCCCCTCCCTTCCCCTCCCCTCCCCTCCCCTCCCCGCCCGCCCCTACGCCTGCCCGCCCGCCCGCCCGCCCAGGAGTTGTTTAAGGACAAGGGCTGTAATATCACACCCTCCCTCTCTTTTTCTTTTTTTTCTTTCTCTCTTTTCTCTCTCTCAATCTCTCTCTCTCTCTCTCTCTCTCTCTCTCTCTTTTCTCTCTCTCTCTCTCTCTCTCTTTTCTCTCTCAATCTTTTACCCCTCTAAACCTTCCATCCGTGGTGTCGTTTCCGTTCCTGCGTTTTGCGGGTTTCCGCGGCAATTAGCGCTAAGCCCGCTAGGCACACCGGGTTCTCACACCTTCGCCATCTCCGGGGGCGACGGGGGGTTTGTGACGTCACTCAGCCGGACAGGTGGATCAGAGAAAAGGAGATAAAAACAGGCAAAACAACAAGAAGGTGGAGGAGGAGGAACATCACTGTCTACCGGAGGTGACACTGACATCTATAAGACCCTCGTCCTCCCGGATGATCCAATCAGGCTCCAGTTGGTCTAAACAAGGATTTAGATTGAGAAGATAGCAGGCTGGGCTGGAAAGGAAGTTTGATTATATTGTTTCCCTGTCCAGCAACTAATGACAATCCCTATACCTGTGTAATAACAATGCAATAACTGTAGTAACTACACTGTGATAACAGAAAAGCTCCACAGAGAGAAGGCTCTTGATTCTAGCTGCTTCAAATTAAGTATTACGTGTCATTTCTTGACCGGGAGGGCCTCTTTTCAGTATCGTCAAGGGAATGTTGAGCTTTGCATTTACATTTACATTTATGGCATTTAACAGACGCCTTTATCCAAACATTTGTTTAAGTAAGTGAATCATCTATCCAACAGTCATCATAAGACAAAGCAATCAATGCTTACACCAGGGGCCATTGGCAGTCATAATGCCAGTAGGCAAATTTTTTAAAATATATTTTATTAGCAGGAGAGAACTTGTACAGGGGGGTAGCAGGGGAGACGAGGTCTAGGGGTTAGGGTTAGTGTAGGGGGGGTAGTGAGGGTGAAGAGGTCTAGGGGTTAGGGTTAGTGTAGGGGGGGTAGTGAGGGTGAAGAGGTCTAGGGGTTAGGGTTAGTGTAGGGGGGGTAGTGAGGGAGAAGAGGTCTTGGGTTAGTGTAGGGGGGGTAGTGAGGGTGAAGAGGTCTTGGGTTAGTGTAGGGGGGGTAGTGAGGGAGAAGAAGTCTTGGGTTAGTGTAGGGGGGGTAGTGAGGGAGAAGAGGTCTTGGGTTAGTGTAGGGGGGGTAGTGAGGGTGAAGAGGTCTTGGGTTAGTGTAGGGGGGGTAGTGAGGGAGAAGAGGTCTTGGGTTAGTGTAGGGGGGGTAGTGAGGGAGAAGAGGTCTTGGGTTAGTGTAGGGGGGGTAGTGAGGGTGAAGAGGTCTTGGGTTAGTGTAGGGGGGGTAGTGAGGGTGAAGAGGTCTTGGGGTTAGGATTAGTGTAGGGGGGGTAAGTGAGGGAGAAGAGGTCTCGGGGTTGGGGTTAGTGTGGGGGGGGTAGTGAGGGTGAAGAGGTCTTGGGGTTAGGGTTAGTTCAAGGGGGGGTAGTGAGGGAGAAGAAGTCTTGGGTTAGTGTAGGGGGGGTAGTGAGGGTGAAGCGGTCTTTAGGAGGGACTTTGTTGAAATAAGGACTCTTATATCGACATACAATAAGAAGTGCCTCAGGGTGGTTTGGGTCCCACGAGCTAATCATAAGTTAGTCATGCTAACCACCATCTCAGCCATCACCACAGGAACCTTTGTTTGTTTTTCCGCCCGGGGTTCCCTTTGACTGAGCAACTGTCAGAGAACAACATCCCCCCCCCGATCTGTTCTAGAACCCCCATGCTGCAGAGAACAACATCCCCCCCGATCTGTTCTAGAACCCCCATGCTGTGGCGATAACATGTGGTCTGGGAAAAGTGGCTTGCAACCGAACACCGTTCTCCCAGATTAAAGCTTTTCCCCAGCGGCTCGCATTCGCTATGGGCTCATTAAAGACTCCTCAGGTTCCCCGAAGGACCCAAAAAAACCTGACTGGGTCCTTAAAGAGCATCGGGAATGGCAGTGAATCGGGGAGCTTCTCTCTCTCTCTCTCTCTCTCTCTCTCTCTCTCTCTCTCTCTCTCTCTCTCTCCCCCTCTCTCCCTCTCTCCCTCTCTTTCTCTCTCCCTGTCACTCTCTCTCTCTGTCTCCCTTTCTCTCTCTCTGTCAGGATGGGCCGAGGGAGAGACAGCTGCAGAAGAGCAGCTCTCCCTCCTGTATGTGTATTGGTGGAGTCGCTCGGGGTCATGCTATAAGTGCAGTGTAATGTGATGCTGCCTCTCCCTCTCCCCGGAGGGAGGAGAGGGTCGGCACAACGAAGGGTCAGCACAACGTGGTCTGTGGGTTGGGAGGGACCAGCGTAAGGGCTGGGGTGAATATTACTGGGGTCAGGGACACTCAGAGATGGGTGTGTGTGTGTGTGTGTGAGTGTGTGTGCGCACGTGCGTGCGCATGCACATGCGTGTGTGTGTGCGTGCGTGTCTGTGTGTGTGTGTGTGTGTGTGTGTGCGTGCGTGCGTGCATGCCTGTGCGTGCGCGTGCACATGCGTGCGTGTGTGTGTGCGTGAGAGAGAGAGAGAGAGAGAGAGAGAGAGAGAGATAAGGGATAGTATGAGCAAGGCTTGATGGTCCTGTCACAACACTTCCAATGCTTGTTTTTTTCTGCTGCATGATATTAAATAGAGTGTGAGAGGAGGGCTGTGTAGAATGCACGGCTGACGCCAGAGCACAGGGCTATCTCACTCCAGCTGGAGAGACCAGCCAGAGCACAGGGCTATCTCACTCCAGCTGGAGAGACCAGCCAGAGCACAGGGCTATCTCACTCCAGCTGGAGAGACCAGCCAGAGCACAGGGCTATCTCATTCCAGCTGGAGAGACCAGCCAGAGCACAGGGCTATCTCACTCCAGCTGGAGAGACCAGCCAGAGCACAGGGCTATCTCATTCCAGCTGGAGAGACCAGCCAGAGCACAGGGCTATCTCACTCCAGCTGGAGAGACCAGCCAGAGCACAGGGCTATCTCATTCCAGCTGGAGAGACCAGCCAGAGCACAGGGCTACCTCATTCCAGCTGGAGAGACCAGCCAGAGCACAGGGCTATCTCTTTCCAGCTGGAGAGACCAGCCAGAGCACAGGGCTACCTCATTCCAGCTGGAGAGACCAGCCAGAGCACAGGGCTATCTCTTTCCAACTGGAGAGACCAGCCAGAGCACAGGGCTATCTCACTCCAGCTGGAGAGACCAGCCAGAGCACCAGAGGTGACAGAGAGAGGGATGTGATTCACTGAGGGGTTATGTTTGCATTATTCCAGTGTAAAACGCAAGAACAACAATGGAGAAGTATTTTCAGCTGCACTCAACTCAATCTTCATTGAGCAGAGACAGCTTAAGGGTGAGCAGGAGGGGAAAAAGAGAGGGAGGGAGGGAGAGAGAGAGGGAGAGGGAGAGAGAGAGAGAGAGAGAGAGAGAGAGAGAGAGAGACAGTCTTTGGAATCTCTCTTATCCACTCCGTCCGCATGCCAACAATGTGTCATATGTAGGTGTGTACACACACACACACACACACACACAGAGAGAGAGAGAGAGAGAGAACTCCAGCGGGGGAGATGGCTATCTGTGTGTACAGTACCGGCCGCCTCCCTGCCTCTCAGCAACTTGAACACTTAAACCCCATCGTTTTCTGTCACACCCACGGAGGCTGTGATTTTGGGACTCTGTGTTCCTTGGATTCCTGCTGCATAGTTCTGCAGTGTTTTCTGTTTGAATAGCTCCTTCCGTGCACTGCCAGGGCGCTGGCACGCTCCTTCACTCAATGTCCTTGGAAGGCGTCCAGCGCCGTGTCCCAAGAAGAAAGACACGTACAGTGAACCTTGCCTACCTCCCGAAATATCCCAACCAACTACACACTCTCTTATGTAATCCCTGTTGACACGGTCCGTGTCATTTTGATGTTATATGTCCACACCTGCAGACAAGGACAGAGGACAGAGGAGGACGAGAAAGGGACGTGGGGCGGGTCGCGGCATGCACTGTCTGTTCTTTTACAGTTAAGTGGGAGGCTGGTGGAGGCAGAAATCGGAGGACGGGGCTTGTTGTAATGCACGGCATGCAACGCGGAACGGTACGCGTGTTTGATACCGCGCCTCATTCCACCCTGTGCATTACAACGAGCCCCGTCCTCCGACTTCTGCCTGCACCAGCCTCCCCTGAGTCACACTGTGTTTGCTTGGACAATGATTACTGAGCACTACGATTATCGTCACCCGAAGAGACCCGAGGGAGTCAAAGTGTGAGAGTCACAGATAAAACGAGGTGAAATGTGAAAGGTGCCGTATGAAGTGAAAGAGTCACAGTCATTGTGACACGGCAGCAGACCTATGGTATGTCACCTAACAATGGACAGAAGACTTTGATAAGAGATCGATCGACTTATCTCTGCGTCCCTCCTCTGGGTTGAGAGCACAGTCTTCTGATAGCAGCCCCAGCAAAGAGTCTGCAGCCCCCCCTCTGGGTTGAGAGAGAAAGAAAGGGAGGGTGAGAGAGAGAGCGAGAGAGCAGGAGAGAGAGAGAGAGAGAGAGCAAGAGAGAGAGAGAGAGAGAGCATGAGAGAGAGAGAGAGCAAGAGAGAGAGAGAGAGAGCAAGAGAGAGAGAGAGAGAGAGAGATCATGAAGGTGTCTTTAACACCTGTCTCTCTGTGTTCCTTGTGAAAGGCGATCATGTCGCCCTCTGGCCAAGGGAAGATGTGCAGCCCAGATTCTTTTACGACTCCCCAAGGAAACCAGGAAACCTCAGCTCCCCTCGGACTGGTGAAGCCCTTTTATTGGGGGCCTAGATCGATCCCATTCCATTCCTTCCATTTCTGCCAATTCAGCATTATGAGACTTGTGGTTTGCCGAGATGGATGGAATGTTTCCCTGTGTGATTGTAAAAATGTCACACTCGTGTGAATTTATCACACAAACAAAGGAAGACTATTCTCCTTCATGTTTTTGATTTTCGGCTGATTTTTCAAACCTCAGCGATTTTTTTTTATCGGCCTTTTGGGTGTTTAGCTGTTTTTTTACAGCACTCTGGTGTCAGTTGGTATCATAAGTCACTTGTTTTGGTCATCATGCGTGACTGCACTAAGAGGTTAAAGGTTGTAATCTCCTGTAATCTCGTGTGATGAGGCTGTAAACCTAGATCCGTTTCCCATGCCATCTCCTTCATCCCACCCGCCACATTCCTCACTTTTATCAATCAATTTAGATTTTTCATGAGCCCTAAAACAGATCAGTTGACATTGCCTTTCAGCTGACCAAGGCAGCTGGGGTTCAAATTCAAAATCTGCATCTCCCCACCATGAAGTTTAACCAATAGATACACTTCCCCTCCATTTTGTGTCATCTAATTGGCAGGACGAAGCGTAGAAAATGAGTCTCTAGCCAATCAGTGTCATCCCACAACAGCAACAGTCTGCAGGTCTTATCTCAAACTGCTACATCGTACAGTGGTAGATAAGAGGTTTATGCTCAGTTGGCAAGTAGCATCCTAAGTAATTAGAGTAATTTCTTACTCTACAATTTCTCAACATTTCACAGACTTCTAAGAACTTCATGCAGGTGATGCCAAGAAGATTGACCTTTATGTGTTATTGTAGAGAGACTGGAGAGGATGGTGGATTCCAGTCCAGAGGTCGCTGCTGTGTTAGTTAGTTACTTTTCTCCAGAGTCTCCAGACTTGGCTTTTAACGTGACTTCTTGTGCAATCCAATTTCAAATCCTACTCCTTTCTAAGCCATTTGTAGAGTTGTGAAAAACATAACCAAACATTGAAGTCATTGGAAGCTGTGATAAGACATGTGTAGAGGGGGTGATGCATGTATGGATGAGGCATGGACAGTATGGATGATTCTAGAAAAGATGAGGTGTTTCTGAGAGAAGTGCTGACGTTCCTCTCCCTGTCTGCCTTGTCTGTCTGTCTGTCTGCCTGTTTCCAGGGTGTGACACAGGCTTTGGGCATGCAGCAGCGCAGAGTTTGGATGCGCTGGGCTTGGAGGTGTTTGCCACGGTGCTGGACCTGTCAGGAGAGGGGGCCCGGGAGCTCCAGAGGACGTGCTCCCCCCGCCTCACCCTGCTCCAGGTGGACATCACCCAGCCACAGCAGGTCCAGCAGGCTCTGCGAGACACCAAGGCCAAACTGGGCCTCAGAGGTGAGCCTCATGCTGCTACCCAAACACACACACACACACACACACACACACACACACACACACACACACACACACACACACAAAGGTAAGTGCACACACACACACACACACACACACACAGGTGCGCACACACACATATACACACACACACACACACGCACATAGGCGCGCGAACAAACACACACACACACACACACACTCACACACACACACACACACACACACACACACACACACACACACACGCACACACACAGGGTATTCTGAGGACCTCATTTAGAATTAATCAATGTTACAATACAGCCTTTGGCAGACTATAACAAAGGCATGGTATTGTTTACTCTGTACTCTGGCTGGTAACACCGGCCCAGAGACCCTGCCATGATTGGGAGGTCATGACATAGAGGGAGGGGGGAGGGAGGGGGGAGCAGCAGCAACAATAATGGTAGGCAAGGCAACATAAATATGAGCTGGATTGTGGGCTCCCATGGATGTGTTTACTTTTTAAGAGTCATGTAAGGATACAGTGTGTGTGTGTGTGTGTGTGTGTGTGTGTGTGTGTGTGTGTGTGTGTGTGTGTGTGTGTGTGTGTCTGTGTGTGTGTGTGTGTGTGTGTGTGTGTGTGTGTGTGTGTGTGTGTGTGTGTGTGTGTGTGCACGCATGCATGTTTTGCGTGTGTGTGTGTGTGTGTGTTTGTGTGTGTTACGCGCTGTGTAATCAAAGAACTGGGGAGAAAGGTCACTCACACACACACACACACACACACACACACACACACACACACACACTGACTTACTCATACTCTTTTGCTGGGGCTGTGTGTGGTTTGGCTGCAAATCAAGGGCCTGCTTTATTTTCACTTGGCTGAAAACCCTCCACACACCACCACCACGCCAGGTGCCTGACAAATGAAGAAAAAAAACGGGGAAAAAAAATCAAAGCTTTGTTTTCAGTGTCGGATTCAAACAAGGTAACAGGAGTCATTTAACACTTGAAATAGGTTTACCCTCTCTGTCCCCAGAGCCCCTCTCACCTGTGTTGTTGCCTCTTCGTCTTCCAGGCTGATAAATTGTTGAACACACAGTGAAAAGCACAATCGGCTGCAAACAGGCTTTGGTGTAGTTATTTCCTGGGGATTGTTGCTAAACCAACTGATTTTAGGTCACACACCACAGGACAAAGTCAGATAAGCATTACTCAGCTTGTTTATTGACTCACAACCCCCCTCCTCCACACACACACACACACACACACACACACACACATACTGGCCTTTAGTAGCCTCTAGTATGTTTAAGAGTGTTGGTGTTCCTTTAACAGCTATGATAAGAGGCTGTTATGTGTACGCACTGAAGCGGTGCCTGTTGCCTATTAGTGGTGGGAAAATACAAAAGGTCTTCATGAGGTGTTTACATAAACACTCCACAGGTACAACTCTGACAGGTTTACGAGCTGGGGATGGGGTTGGGGGCTGGGGCTGGGGTTGGAGGCTGGGGCTGGGGTATAGGGCTGGGGCTGGGGCTGGGGCTGGGGCTGGGGCTGGGGCTGGGGCTGGGGCTGGGGGCTGGGGACTGGGGCTGGGGCTGGGGCTGGGGCTGGGGCTGGGGGCTGGGGACTGGGGCTGGGGCTGGGGCTGGGGGCTAGGGCTGGGGCTGGGGATGGGGACTGGGGCTGGGGCTGGGGCTGGGGCTGGGGCTGGGGCTGGGGCTGGGGCTGGGGCTGGGGCTGGGGCTCACACACCCACACACCCACACACACACACACACACAGACGGAGAACACAACGAATATTGTGGGAACAAACCTTACATTACCTATTTGGCACGGATACAGTTCTACTGTGTATTCCAATCGATGCGCGCAATCAAATCCTATTTTGGATTAACTGACTACTGCCCTGCCTTTGTTCCGTCATGGTTCTGCCCTTGCAGAACAGGAATGTCATGGTGGATGAATTGGTACATCTGCAGTGCTATCTTTATACCTGTTTGATAACAGGCCAAAACTGTGAGAGGGCCGCTGTGAGCCGCAAGGTTTACGCACAACCGTATCCAAGCGTTGTTGAAAACATGTATTTAATCAGAGATGTGACGCAGCTGAACTGCTAATCATAGCTATCATGGAGGCCGGATGGAGGATGGAGGATCGGGTATAGGGCTGGGGCTGGGGTATAGGGCTGGGGCTGGGGGCTGGGACTGGGGCTGGTGTTGGGGCTGGGGCTGGTGTTGGGGCTGGTGTTGGGGCTGGGACTGGGGTTGGGGGCTGGGGCTGGGGACTAGGGGGCTGGGGCTGGGGTTGGGGACTAGGGGGCTGGGGGTTGGGGCTAGGGCTGGGGGTTGGGGACTAGGGGGCTGGGGACTAGGGGGCTGGGGGTTGGGGACTAGGGGGCTGGGGGCTGGGGACTAGGGGGCTGGGGACTAGGGGGACTGACCTGCCATTGAGGTCAACAACAAATCCCTCAGACAAGGAAGCTTAGTGGAAAGCCAATCCCACTAGTTCACGCAGTCTACTGTAGATAAGGAGTCGGCATGGACAAGCAGATGACGGATGGACGGCAGTGAAAAGAAACAATATACCGCTATATTACCCAGGTGAACTGAGTAAGCCAGATCTGCCCCGGAGATGGAGAGAGCAGAGGGTTGCATAACTCGTCTAGGAAACCTCCCCCTCCCCCTCTCCCTTTGTGTTCTCTCCATCCCCTGGCTCACCTCCCCTGCCAACCACCGCCTGATTCACCGGATAGACTTACCTGCTCATTCATCGTTACCTAAACCGTTCCCTTTTCTGTGTCCTCTCTCCCTGTTACGTGCACATGCAGCCCCCGCTTTATGAACCGCACTGACGGGTGACAGAACCCTGCCTAGGGTTAGGGTTAGGGTTAGGTAACCTAGGCTTAAGTGTGCTTAATGAGCATGTGCAGGATTGTGAAAAGCCATTCCGTAAATATCCGTTTCACTGTTCTCCGGTTTCTCAACTTTCATGAACCAATCACTTGAAGCTGTGGCACAGACCCCTGACTTATTATTATAGGGGGGGAAAGGAAGAACAATTAAATTACTCCTCTACTTCTCGCCTTTCTCATTCTCTCTTCTTTTGTCCTCTCCCTCTCTCCTCTCTCTCTCTCTCCCCCCCGGCCCAGTAGGAGGACAACACATTCCTTCTTTTTCTCACTCTCGTCCTCTGGTCTACGGTTTTCCCCACGTCACTCTTTCCTCTAGAGTGCAGTGAAATTACAACCTTCGCTGGGGGTGAGGAAATCGGTTGGAAATTATATAATATGCACTCTTGCATTCTTGTAATAAAATCCAGCAATTAAACGTCGATGGGTGGGCTTCCTCTCTCTCTCTTTTACTCTCTCTCCCTCTCTCTCTTTTACTCTCTCTCTGTCTCTCTCTCTTTTACTCTCTCTGTCTCTCTCTCTTTTACTCTCTCTCTCTGTCTCTCTCTCTTTTACTCTCTCTCCCTCTCTCTCTCTTTTAATCTCTCTCCGTCTCTCTTTCCTCCAACTGTCACTCTTTCTTCCCCCCGCTGTGCGTGGTGATCTTTTTACCAGTGCACATATCTTTCTGACGCTCCATAAACAACCCCCGTCTGGGAGAAACATGCCGTACAAATTACCCAAGAGGATCAGACGGGAGACCAGTCCCTCTGATAATGAACAAAATACATGGCTTGTTCCCCCTGAAAATAGTCACCATTGCGCAATAGGAAATAGGGCCCTCTCACTGGCAAAAGCTTATACCGCTCACACCCTACTTCAACTCAACCCTATACGCGTCCAGAGGTAACCTGATCGTTGGTGTGCAGGGAGGCGAAAACGACTCTGTACTTTCACCAGGAAACAACGCTGCAGGTGATGCCTCAGGCTGTTTACCGTTGGGCCGGCAGACGCAGAGGGGTTTTGGACTGGTACTTTGACTAATGAGAAAGTCTGCCACTCAGTGGAACATGGATGGAAATGCACCGACGTTGCTATTTTTGGGGGGTTTGCATGTTCCGGTTGCGTTGGTGGTGGTGGTGGTGGTGGTGGTGGTGGTGGTGGTGGCTACCATGGGTCAGATCTGTTAGAGAGTGGATGGAAAGTAACCGCATCTGGTTTGGATGTGGAGCAGCCTTAACGAGGAGAGGATGGGAGTGTGGGTAAAGAAATGTTGTTTAACAAAGCCTCTCTCTCCTTCTCTTTCTCTCTCTCTCTCTCTTTTTTTCTCTCTCTCGCTCTCTTTCTCTCTCTCTCTCTCTCTCTTCTCTCCCTCTCTCCCTCTTTTCTCTCCCTCTCTCTCTCTCTCCCTCTCCTTCCCTCCAGGTCTCTGGGGTCTGGTGAACAACGCGGGGGTGTGTGTTAACTTTGGGGATGCAGAGCTGTCCCTCATGTCCAACTTCCGCGGCTGCATGGAAGTGAACTTCTTTGGGACGCTGACGGTCACCAAGACATTCCTGCCCCTCCTGAGGCAGGAGAAGGGACGCATCGTCACCATCTCCAGCCCCTCAGGTGTGTGTATGCCCCATCACACACACACACACACGCACACACACACACACACACACACACGCGCACACGCACACGCACACGCACACGCACACGCACACGCACACGCACACGCACACACACACACACACGCACACACATGGGCACACATACACACATGCGCACACATGCATAAGCATACACACATAAGCGCTCACGCACAGGCACACACACACACGCACACACACACGCACACACCCACGCACACACCCACACACACACACACACACACACACACACAGACGGAGAACACAACGAATATTGTGGGAACAAACCTTACATTACCTATTTGGCACGGATACAGTTCTACTGTGTATTCCAATCGATGCGCGCAATCAAATCCTATTTTGGATTAACTGACTACTGCCCTGCCTTTGTTCCGTCATGGTTCTGCCCTTGCAGAACAGGAATGTCATGGTGCATGCATTGGTACATCTGCAGTGCTATCTTTATACCTGTTTGATAACAGGCCAAAACTGTGAGAGGGCCGCTGTGAGCCGCAAGGTTTACGCGCAACTGTATCCAAGCGTTGTTGAAAACATGTATTTAATCAGAGATGTGACGCAGCTGAACTGCTAATCATAGCTATCATGGAGGCCGGATGGAGGATGGAGCCCCCTGTGTTGGACCCTTGACACAGATAGTTTACAGGTGGGCCTCCTCCTGTCCTCTCGCAGGCCTCCGTCGCTGCCATCCTGTGAACGCTTCAGTCAGAGCACAAAAGCCTTTCTTTCCGCATGGCTCCCGGCGAAACCACAAAATTATAAACAGTTTTGATCTGCAATTACCCCCCCCTCCACCCCTCCACCCCTCCACCCCCACCTGGCTCCTCTGCCTCCCATGCTCCTCCCGCCCACCCCCACCCCCCACACACACCTTCTTCCCATCAAAGACGCCTGACTTGGCACGGGTCCCCAGTCTCATCTCCACCACTGGTATCTTTATTACCACAGTTAGTGACACTCCTCCTCTTCGCCCTCAACAAGGCCTGTATTCTTCCAGTGGGCGCCTCCTCCGCTGGCGCCTCCTCCCCGGGCACCTCCTCCTCTGGCACCTCCTCCCCTCTGTCAACTGTATCATTGTGTGTCTCCTAAACACCCGGCAGCATTTCCTGGCGCTGGCCACCGTCGCCTCGCCAAAACCGTGTTGCTACATCGTGTTCTCAACCGGGTCCATGTTGTGAGAGTTTCACCGTGAAATGAAAGCAGATAGAGATCTCTCTTGTCTCATCGTGCCCTCACGGAAGAACCGCCGGAGTTATTTATATCTCTGCTGGCACATCGATGAGACAACATCGTCTGATGTTTCTGATATGGAAATGAACAGATGAGAGAACAGGCTAAATGCGGACGTTGTCGCAAGACGATGTAGATGATCAACCTCGATATGAATGAAGGAAATAGTTTACGTGGCGTTGAGCAAACCGCAGAGCGCTGCATAAACAGCGGCGGGGCGGGTAATGAAAGAGCCTGCTTTACAGTTTCCCTCCCTTCAGTTTCCCTCCACAAAAAGACCCTCCTGAGCGCTTGGGCTTGCTGTAGGACCAGTACATTATCGTCAAAGTGGAATTGTTCTCAATAAATGACTTTGCTACACAAAGGTCAAATAAATATACTGACAGTCTGCTGTGTGTGTGTGTGTGTGTGTGTGTGTGTCCAGGAGAGCATCCGTTTCCCTGTCTAGCAGCGTACGGCTCCTCCAAGGCGGCCCTCAACCTCTTCATGAACACCCTGCGTCACGAGATGGACCCCTGGGGAGTGAAGGTGTCCACCATCCTGCCCTCCTCCTACAAGACAGGTGAGACTAGGAACCCACCTGGAGGAGCAACCGGGGTTTTAGGGTCGCACACAGAGGACAGGAATGGGGTGAAGGGTTTTAGGGTCGCACACAGAGGATGGGAATGGGGTGAAGGGTTTTAGGGTCGCACACAGAGGATGGGAATGGGGGAAGGGTTTTAGGGTCGCACACAGAGGACGGGAATGGGGTGAAGGGTTTTAGGGTCGCACACAGAGGATGGGAATGGGGGAAGGGTTTTAGGGTCCCACACAGAGGACGGGAATGGGGTGAAGGGTTTAGGGTCGCACACAGAGGACGGGAATGGGGGAAGGGTTTTAGGATCGCACACAGAGGACAGGAATGGGGGAAGGGTTTTATGATCGCACACAGAGGACAGGAATGGGGGAAGGGTTTTATGATCGCACACAGAGGACGGGAATGGGGTGAAGGGTTTTATGATCGCACACAGAGGACAGGAATGGGGGAAGGGTTTTATGATCGCACACAGAGGATGGATTAGGGGGGAGGGTTTTAGGGTCGCACACAGAGGACAGGAATGGGGGAAGGGTTGCACACTGAGGATGGATTAGGGGGGAGGGGGGGGGGGGGGGGGTTCGTCCCAAAAGTCTGACGCAACCGGGAAATGAGTTTTGCAGGAGCGTGTGAAAGTGAACATGAATAGACTCAGACAGTTTAACAGTTCGACTCGATGTGTTTCTCTCTGTCTTCAATGGCACAGAGCGATGTGTGTATTCTCTCTGTTTTCAATGGCACAGAGCGAATGTGTGAATTGATATGTTGCCGGAGAAAAAGAGGCTACAACACGTTGTACTCCCAGAGATTCTTACGAGCGGTTAAGTGGTTAAGACCAGTTGGAGAAGTATAGACAGCAGACAGACACAGCACACTATAATATGACCACAAACTATGCCAAATGAGCAGGCACCACAGGATCAAATAACCCATTTTAATTCCAACGCCTGACTCATGTGGTAACAACTCAGGACATTTGTTAAATGTTTATATCCCAGATCCCTCGCCCTAGTCTTCTTCTGGGTAATTATCTCTCTGTTTTACCTTGATTTAAAGCGTTGGCCAGCCAAGAGCGCTTCCAGGGAGATTAGTGTCAGGATAAAGTGTGCCCAGAGTGCAATGTTTACATGTCTCCTTTTGCCCATCCCATCTATCAGCCCGGCTCTGCCCTGTCAGATCCACTCTGCCTTTGTTCTTGCATACCTGAATCACAAATCACACTAAGATCACTATGGCATTGCACCATAGAAGAAGAAAGCCAGAGGTACAGGAGGCGGGTGTGTGTGTTTGTGTGGGCGAGGGGTACTTGTTTGTGTTGTGTTGTGAGTGTAAACGGGACAGGGAAGGGCATTCTCTGAGAACAACATGTAAAGGGCAGCTTCCTGTTTCATCATGCTTACTGTGTTATTACCTAGCGATGACATTTACATGATATAGAGGATGTTTATCTATACACAGACTAAGCCTACACAGACTAAGCCTACACAGACGAAGCCATTTGCTAAGATGAAAACACAGTGGCTATTTCAGCAGCCATGTGTGACATAAGAAAATTGCTTTTACATTACATGTTATTCGTGTCAGTTAATGTATGCAATTCACTTGCAATGCAACTGCACTGCGTAATAACACAGTTATAAAGTGTTTAATAGAGTGTTATATTCTGTTCCCAGGTCAGTCTTGTAACACAGAGTACTGGAATTACTTCACTATGTAATAACACAGTTATAAAGTGTTTAATAGAGTGTTATATTCTGTTCCCAGGTCAGCCTTGTAACACAGAGTACTGGAATTACTTCACTATGTAATAACACAGTTATAAAGTGTTTAATAGAGTATTATATTCTGTTCCCAGGTCAGTCTTGTAACACAGAGTACTGGAATTACTTCACTATGTAATAACACAGTTATAAAGTGTTTAATAGAGTGTTATATTCTGTTCCCAGGTCAGTCTTGTAACACAGAGTACTGGGAGCGTCAGTACAAGCTCCTGCTCCAGAACATGCCCCCGGGCCTGCTGGAGGAGTATGGAGAGGAGTACATGCAGGAGACCATGGACCTGTTCCGGAGTCACGCCAGTACAGCCAACGAAGACCTGAGCCCCGTCACCAACACCATCTCTGAGGCTCTGCTCTCACCCCAGCCCCAGGTCTGCTACTACGCCGGGCCGGGCGTGGGCCTCATGTACTTCATCTGCAGCTACTTCCCTCACAGCCTCAGCAACATGTTCCTCCAGAAGATCTTTGTCAAGAAGAAGGTCGTGCCCCGAGCCCTGAGCAAACAGAAGGGCCTGGGTTTGAGTCTCTACAACCACAACAACAACAACAACAACAATGTTGAAAAGATACAAGACAAGTAAAAAAAAAAAGAAAAGAAAAAAAAAAAGATATAGCTGTGTGTATAAATATATTTTAAAAAGCTATAGGACCACTTCTGTCAAACACTCATAGTGTCGTATTGTGTTGAAACGTTTGTTTTGTTTTGTATATATGGTTTTTTTACATTGTTTATTTGAAGGGATCATTGAATTGCACCAAAAGGTATTGTATTTTGCCTCACCTTGCAGGACTCGTCAGACAATATCATAGCTGGCACTGACGCTAAGTGGAAAAGCCTTGAGTTCAGAGGTCAAAGGCCTTGAATTCAGAGGTCAAGCTGACGTTAGTAATCACCACTCAACCACACATAGTTAGGCTTTAGCCTATTAGGTGATCCTTACCTCTGTCCATCACCACAGGTACTGAGTCCTGGACTCACCATGCTATATGAATACACACACACACACACACACACACACACACACACACACACACACACACACGTACACGCACGCACACACACACACACACACACACACACACACACACACTGAAGTGTACTTGATGTGCCTTGGCCAGAATCTTAGAGAGATTCTTAGAGAGAATAATTAGGGAGAGGCAGCAGTGGTGGGACATCCACCTGCAGTTGCTATTTCCATGGTCTCAGTAATGCAGTGTGTGTGTCTGCCCTGTGTCAGACCACGGCGCCCCCAGACATCCCCTCTCAGCTCTGCTTGTAAATACACCTCTGTTCTGCCGTCCAGATCTGGATTCAAGGACCCATAGATGTTGAGTTTCGAATGTTGTTTTTACTTTTATCTATTGTGCATCTCTTTTTATCTTTCACCCCACTGTTATTCTTAAAAATCTGAGTATTTATGCTAGTTTTTTTCTTCATGAATCACTTTAAACTGTGAATTTTATATTGAAATATGAAAAAAAAAAAAAAAAAACATTCTTTGATAGTATTAAAGTTGACTTTTTCAAACCCTTTGTCTCCTGCGCTCTCAATCACTGAACACCAACAATTGGTCTGCTTTGTTCTGGAAAGACTTGTTTACGCCAAGCGCCCATCTTTGACACTCAAAACCAACCACCCACTTATAATTTCTCAATTAGCATTTGGCGCTGGGTATGCTAATTCCACCATTTAGTTCATCAATTAAGCCAAAGAGAACTTTGTCGCCAGACTTATCAGTTGTATAACTACAGTAAGAGAGGGTGGGAGAGAGGGG
>NC_139673.1:2167377-2222377 GCF_951799395.1 Argentina silus | reverse complement strand
GTTGCAATAATACATTCCTGAGCATCTGTAGAGGTAAAAGGTTACCTATGATTTGCATCTGGGGAGGCGAGAGGTCACCTCTTCTGAGTATATGGAGAGATGAAAGGTTACATCTGGTTTGAAGATTGAGAGGTGAAAAGATGGGAACAAAGAGGTGATTTGGGGGATAAAAAGGCAGCCTACAGAGGAGATGTTTGAATGTTTCTCCACCCTGAGCCATGTGTAGAGTGTCTCTCTCTGTGTAGAGTGTCTCCCTCTGTGCATAGGATTTCGGTGTACTGAAAAATTCCTGTCAACTGGGCATAATAAAATGAGCTCAGAATTAACTTTGGTTTCTTGATTACAGAATATGTAGTATGCTAGAATGTGACTAGCCATGAGAACTCAAGTTTGGAGGGTTTTTCCTCCACAACACATGTAATATACTTACTTGAAAGGAATGTGCATTTTGTTGTCTCAGTACTTGCACTCTCTGCAATGACAATAAAGTTGAATCTAATCGAATCTAGTCTAATGAGCAGCAATAGGACATTGTTAGCCCTTGGCGAATGATTGAGTGGACACTGGAAAATACTGGAAACTACTGGACATTGGAAAATACTGGAAAATATCTATATTTTAATTTCCAACAGTCCCAATTGGTTCACAGACCCTTATCTGTCCCAATGATTTTTCCATTTCATGCATTACAATGACCCTGTCCTCCGATTTCTACCTCCACCAGCCTCTGTGGGTGCATACCTACAGTCTATCATGATGAATGCGCATGTTGTGGATGACCCTGGTCTCACCTTGCCCTATGTCACAACAATTAAAGTGTGGCCTCATTAAAAAGGAAGAAAGCCAGAGTCATATTGAGGAACAATATTTTGGCTCAGTGAGTTAAAAGGTTGAGCGCAGGCCAGTTTGACCCTAGTGTCCTTTTTCCTTGTCATTCGTTGCCAAGAGCTGCTACATTCAATCTTTCCTATCAGCCCGGGGTTTAGGGGCTGTTTTGTTAAGCTAAAGGACTGCACTTGATCCCAGTAATTAAACATTTTTAATGAGGCCACACTTTAATTTTTTATGACGCTGGGCAAGGCGAGACCAGGGCCATCGACGGGGGTATTGATTGAACGGAAAAATTGGGTATGACGGAACGCAGCGAGGCGTCCCCCGGCGAGGAACGTCGGCCTGAATGGAAATGTGTTAAGTCATCGTGGGATACGCTACACTCCACCACCCCCTGACGGCCGCATCGGCGATGAGAAGAAAGCCCTACTGTTTATATAAGCGCTGCTTTCTGGCCCTTCGGTGTCGTTGTGTACGTTGACTGTGTTCCAGTTCTAAGAGACGACAGGGTGCCAGCTGGCAGGGAGGATGTATCTTTCACCCACATGTAGCTTACTCATCGTCTGATGCCTGAGGGGCTGTTCTGTACCTTGAAGAACAGAGGGCCGGATCTCCAGGACAAGCCATGGTGCAATCAGGTCTTTATCTGATCTGTCGGCGACTGTAAGAACTGACTAATTGATCTTTCTCATTTGCTTCAGGACATTCCCAGCATCCTTTTGTGTCCATTGGTGTTTTTCCAACACACCTGCGATTCGATGCACAGTGTACAGTTCGATTGAGTTTTTCTCACGTGTTTGATACCTGTTGAGTGCATGTCAGCAATGGAGCTTATCATGTTCTTGTTAACATCGCCACCTGGTGGTATGTACATGTTAGTACCAGTGAATTCACCAACATATCCTCACTGTAGCACCGGTCTACACAGTACTACTAAGCACGACTAAACCAAATAGAAACAGCATAGCAAAGCATTATGTTGTCCCTGTTACACATCGTAATAGGCTACTATTGCCATATGTACAGTGTACTGTATGTGTGTATGACCCTAAAATGGCCATTTGGATTGAGGTACAATAAGAAAAAAAAAGTCAAACAAGAAAGAAATATCTATCTGTAGTACTTATTTATTCATCCTGTCTGATTGCATTAGATTTCCTGTGATGTTAAGAGCCATCAAGCTTCAGCTGGGTGGGCTGACTGTTGGAGAGGCAGCCAGTCTACCCTGAAGGTACAGTTTGACACAACCCCACTGACTGAACTAATGCTTGGTACTAAGGCATAGGCAGACTTTTGGGACTTCAAAAGTGCAGCAGGTTTGCAGGTCCCTGGGTCAGTGGGGTTTGGTTCACAGGGAAGTGTCAGGTTTGCAGGCCTCTGGGTCAGTGGGTTTCTTTGACAGGGGAGCGTCAGGTTTGTCAGGCAGACTACAGCTGCCACCGCCAGCCCACTGTGAAGGGCCTCACCCAGGCAAGAGGAGAACATTACTGTCATCACTGACTGAGACTGAACACAGCCATGTTTATGAATTAACTTTCTAACAATAGATATATCTATCTTTTTATTTTATTTTATTATTATTATTATTTTATTTTTTTACTTTTTACTGATTATTTAGAATGACACACCAGATTCCTCCGAAGGAACCTGTTTGTTCACATGAGTCATGGAGGATGTTGTTTTAACAAAAAGAATACAAATAAAACTGGACCGATCATGGTGGTAATTAGGGTATTCATTCACATCTATGGGTGAGAATTGCATGAGGGTGGGTTAGAACAGGGTAGCATTTAGCACCTATCCATGAATTGCCTACACAAATACATCAGACACTCAATAAGTTCTGCCCATTTCATGAAAACTAGTTATATATCGCCCTCTTGTGGTAGTTTGGGTCTCTCTCTCTCTCTCGCTCTCTCGCTCTCTCTCTCTCTCTCTCTCTCTCTCTTTCTCTCTCTCTTTCATAGACACGCGCGCGCGCGCGCACACACACACACACACACACACACACACACACACACAGGTGTGTCATCTGCTAGCATCAACAAAGTATTTTTATGAGAAAAAAAAGAGGTATGCATAATCATTTTGATACTTATCATAAGGTCAGTGGAAATACAATTTAATTGTATTTATTTTTAAAATCTTGACTCGAAAGCTAATGCATGCAGTGATTAGAGATATCCCCTGTCTCCCCATTGCATTCAAACAACACCTACATATGTTTTCCACAAGGGGGCATACTTAATCCACAAATTGACGAGTTGAGCAGTTGTATGAATTGAATATCTGGCCAGGCCCGTCCAGTATGAGATTGAGAATCTGAATGCAATTGATCCTCATGCTTCAGACTAAATAACCGTTTGTCAGTCGTATAACCAATCAAAAGGTATGTAGGCTATGACATGATTAGAACCTGCCAGCCTCACCAAGTGAAGGTTGGAGACAGCAGGCTAACTTTGTGAAACAGCGTTGCTTTGCATCTAGAAGGAGAAGATGGGTGTTCATTGTGATTCAGATCATGTAGAAGTAAAATGACATGGTACAGAGTAAAGCACAACCATAATTGGAGAACACCAGAAGTTTATAGTATTGTTGACAGTTTGTCCAGAAGCATTCTGGTTGGGTGGTGCATTCCTGTGGGCTGTGCCCTGACAGCTGTCGGAGGTCGAGGAGCAAGTGGTGGCCGTGGGTGACCATATTGTAAAGCGTTGAAAAGAGCAGGAAAGTGAAAAGGCGGAGGTCAGAGGTTAAGGGTCATGGATGCAGTGGTATGCAGCGGAGGTCGGGGGTGTGGGGGGTCAATAGAGACAGACAGACGGGGAGACAGACGGGGTGGGGAGGGAGGGAGGGAGGGGGTGAAACACGAGAGAGGGGAGAGGCTCGTGATCCTGGTTTCATTCACAGCAGGCTTTAAGGAGGCATGAGGGAGAGATGAGATGGGATAGGAGACAGGGTCCGAGCCAAGAGAGAGAGAGATGGGATAGGTTAGGAGACAGGGTCCGAGCCAGGCACCTCCATAGGCCTGGCATCTGAGGAACTGTGAAAGGACGGTTTGGGTACCTTCATCGTGTTTCATTTCACGGGGTGACCTCATCCACAACATATCTGGCCCACAGCCGCCCTGCGACAAGGCTGGCTGGAAGGAGTCTCTCCTTCACATACCCCATGTTTCATTTATGTTGCTGTCAGGTCAATGAGATGATGATCATTTTCAGTACAGTTCCTTCATTAGCAAAACAAAAAAAAGTGCTTAATTGGAATTCAGACACGTACGCAACAGAATTGCACACGGAATAAATTATATGTTGAGGAAATCATCACAACATACTGTTACATTAAATAAGGGAAGTGTGTGTGTGTGTGTGCACACGTGCACACACACACACACACACACACTTCCCTTATTTAATGTCACAATATGTTGTGATGATTGTGTGTACGTGTGTGTGTGTGTGTGTGTGTATATGTGCGCACACACGCGTGTGTGTCTTCGTAAGTTCATAACTGCTGTAGCACAATAGCTAATTTGGGCAAGGCTCCTGGTTCCACATCTCCCAACAAGCTGAAAATGGCAATGTTGACTAATTACCAATATCACAGGGCCCTGCAGCAACAGGGGTTGTCGTTTGATTGACTGGGGAATTTCCAGCAGGTCCCTCAGTCATAAATTATTCAGGTCAGACCGGATGCTTTGGATAATAGGCAATTAAAGTCTTCACTTTGAAATCTGCAGTAGTTGTCTCATACTGAGGGCATGGAGGCAGTGTTGATGTAGACTTCCTGCTGACTGTCTCTGGAGATGCCATTTGTGGGGGGAAGTGAGGGAAAGTACAGGTATTTAATCTATGCTGCATCTATATAATTATGATAATTCCACTGAGATGAATCATCGGATCACACTGGGATTTCAGAGACTTCTGTTTTGCATGGTGACTGAAGTACACATGAGTGAAAAGAGAAATGCTTTATACCAGTGTAATTACCCACAATTAATTACAGTCACACAATATATTGCGTGCAGATAAATGAATGGGACCGTTTTGAGTGACAGCAGCCTCTCAAAGGCCGGCGACGTGTAAGCCTGTATCTTGTATCGTGCATCGGACGTCACCAGACGTGTGGACGCACCGAGGTTTTTTTCGGGAGAGCAGCAGCAGGAAACCGTGGACGACAAGAGCTGTCGAGCTGGACGACCGTGAACGGGATTAAAACACTTGCATTCGGTTGGAAACCAGCTGTATTTGTTGCCTGGACGCCTCGTAAACAAACTTGTGGCGGACACACATTTACCAAGAGTGTTTTCGAGCTCAAATGAAGGAGTTATAAGTTTCCGCGATCTCCTCTCTTGGATCACTCAGCCTAGTTGTTCTCCTGCCACTGCCAGCCTGTGTGATGTGGTGACGCGGCTCACAACGGGAAGCTAAGCTAACATACCAGGGAAAATGTCCTTTGGATATCTTATTTTTGTCACGACTTTACCTTAAGTTGTCGTTTTATCATGGAGAGTGGATTATGAACTGCTGTCGGGCGGTGCCTGGTTTTGGCTTGAACAGTGATTTTTCACTTTTTAGTTGAAATCTAGCTAGCTAGCGCATTAGCTATCCATTTAGCTCGATGCTAGCTGTCATCTGTTTCCACTTTCGTTCGTTGTATGGAGGTAACTAGCTAGCTAGACAGCTAAAGCTGCAGTTTTCTACCCGAGCAACATTTTCAACTGCCAGAACTAGTTCATATCTGGATTTATAATCCCCGTGGAAGTACTTCTAGTCAGTTTTGACCTACTTTTCGCTTTCACATTAGTTAGCCGACCTGTCCGATACACCGGAGTGAGTTAGCTAAGCGAGCTAGCGTTCGGAGCACCGCCGTCTCTGTGATGTGGGTCTGGCCGTGCGGCCTTCGGAATTCCTTTCTTCCTCGCAGAAAGGACCGTTCATAGCGTGTGCGGCTGTCACCCCCTGTCACCCCGACCATGGATGTGATGTTCTGAACGGTCTGGACTTGTTCAGGAACGATTCACCTGTGGGCTTCTAAAGCGGCATTAGTTGAAAACTTGAGGTCTTCTAGACTTAAGTTGGAGAGAGTTCAACACGAGAAGAAAAGTGGACATCACAAAGGAATTTCGCCCACTTTGCAAAGGTGAGAACTAAAGCGTAGACTGTATTTTATAACGTGTGTTGTAACTGTTTATTGTAGTTGTGTCGTACAGCTGTCACCGTACAGCCTTGTCATGTGATGTAAACAACCTAGGCAGTTTTTATAGGTCGGGAAGGAGAGAGGTGTTTGTCTGTCAACTTATGCTTCTTTTTTGTTTGTTTGTGCACATCTCAGAGAGTGGCTTTATTAACGATCAAATGATCGGCCACCAACCAAAAACGTAAACAATGGAGGAAATGCACCCCATGATGACACTGTGCATGTAGATAGACAGCATACTCCTATGATGTACAGCATACCTGCGACTCGAGGAAAGACAGCCCAGAACTACGTCTTAGAAACTTGATTGATTTGAAGGTATAGGCTACATCATTAGTTTACAAAGTCCTCTAAACCACAAAGATAAGCAGTAGAATAACAGGTTCATACTGTTTTGGTTTTGACGAGATTAGATAAGACAGAGACACGCTCCCAATTTTGACCGGACATTTCGCGGACTGTGGCTTTAATTGTTGCACCAGACAGAGTAGGCTGTGAGTGCAAAAGTTAAGGGTTACGACAGGACAATCTTGTGTCATCTAAAATACATTATTGGCCCAGTATAACAACATCACCACTGTGCTTGTCGAACTTTACACAAGGGCCAGACAGTGGACAGTGGTTTTGGCCTGCTCATCAGTACATTCCTGAGGCTGGTATCAGTCAGTCATTGACCCCCATGGTAATAACTACGCAAGAATTCAGTTTGAGAGAGACTAAAGTCCTCTCTCCTCGTAAACGACTTTAAACTGACGTTGAGCGTTTGGTTGGTGCATCAAAAAAAAAAAAACGGCCCCATTCCAGACAGAGAGCTGCGACCTGTGACCCTGATGGAATGGTTTACACATTACACTCACCTTTGACCTGCTTGCCCCTCCCCTTTGTGTCTCAAGCTGTTTGGCCCTGTGGTGAAGCCCACCCTGTCCCCCCCTCACCACCATAGGCCTCCTGTCCCCCCCTCACCACCATAGGCCTCCTGTCCCCCCCTCACCACCATAGGCCTCCTGTCCCCCCCTCACCACCATAGGCCCCCCCCTCACCACCATAGGCCTCCTGTCCCCCCCCCCCTCACCACCATAGGCCTCCTGTCCCCCCCCCCCTCACCACCATAGGCCTCCTGTCCCCCCCCCCTCACCACCATAGGCCTCCTGTCCCCCCCCCCTCACCACCATAGGCCTCCTGTCCGTCCGTCCCCCTCACCACCATAGGCCTCCTGTCCGTCCGTCCCACCACCATAGGTCTCCTCTCCTGGCTGTGTCCATGATCCAGGCAGCACACTCAGCAGGGACAACGTTGGCTAAACATTCTGTTGTTGTTGTTGTTGTTGTTGTTGTTGTTGTTGTTGTTGTTTGTCCTTTCCCTCACGCTTGGGAGGCTGCTCGTAGTAGTGGTGAGTTGTACGGCTGCTGGCTGCCATCTGTCAGTCTGTCTGCCTGCCTCTGCGCTACAGCGCGGCCCCTCCCCCCTTTATAAACCCCTATTGTGGGGCTTTGGCGGCTTGACCTCCTTATGGAGCATCGCCTACAGTCGTCCCTTTGCTGTGGTGAAATTAGGTTAAATTTGGCAGCAGCCAACAGCAGCAGCAGCCATTAATATTTCGGCCTCTCTCCTAGAGATGTGTGGGATTTGGATGGGGGGGAGGGGGGGGGGGATAATAGGTTAGGTGGGGGGAGGGATGGTTGAGGCTCAATGGTGGGGCTTAGGGTAGAGGCTAGGCTGCATGGTGATGGTGTTCAAGGTGGATCTCCTGTAGATGTTATGGGAGAGGTCTGTCACCATGCCAGGCCACTGGGTGGGTTGGTTGGTTGGTCGGTTGGTCGGTTGGTTGGTCGGTCACTGAACTGAACACAATGGCTTCTGAAAGCATGTGCCCTTGGCGTTAAAGGCAAAGGCGGCGTTGGGAAGAAGGGAGGGAGAAAAAGCCCGGGTTCATAATGCATTCGTTCCAATTTGTTAGCAGTCCGTCCTGCTTTTTTTAAAATCTAGCTCACATGATTCTGGGCTTTTCCCCCCCGTCTGGAGGCCAGGCGGTCTGCAAGGCGGCCCAGTAGCGATTGTTAAGCCCCCTGCGTAGGAGAGTGGATGGAGGTCTACCCCGATCAGACCTACCCTCCTCCCCAACATCCTCTTGTTGCCCCTGTTGAATGCTCTATTCCATAAAGACAGCATTCCCCTAGAGCATTCACATCAGAGCACACACACACACACACACAAACATGCAGGCACACATCCACACTATCCACACAGTTGTGTGCGTGTCTGTGTGTGTGTGTGTGTGTGTGTGTGTGTGTGTGTGTGTGCGCAGCGCGCGCGTGCGCGTCTCCTATCCTCGCATGGGTTCTCCCTGTCAAATCAATGGAAGCTGCTCCCTGGTCTTGTGCATCAGCTGAGACACCCTCCACCCCCCCCCCCCCCCTCCACCCTCCACCCTCCATCGTTTCATCCTCTAATTAGGTCACACTATCAGTTGCAGAGCAGCGACACACCATGTTTACTCCATTCATAAACCCTCATAGCCTTTGCCAGGCAGGCTCAAGCCAGATCCAATGCAATTGGACCAGGCACAGGAGGCCAGGCTTTCCCTGGACCTCGGCACAGTCAGCTGAGTCCAGATAGTGCAGCTGTGACTCAAGGAGCTGGAGAGTGTTCAGCATTTTTTTTTTGTGTTATTGTTGTTGTTGCTGGGTGAAAAGTACGGTGGGAGGTTAACGGACCGTATTGGCTGAATCCTAGGTTGAGTCATTTTTGTGAATCACACATCAATGTCAGTTGGAGACTGCGCGTGTGTGTGTTTGTGCGTGCGTACTGTGTGTGTGCGTGTGTGCGTGTGCGTGTGCGTGCGCGTGTGTGCGCGTGTGTGGAAATTAGCTCCACATATTCATAAGCTGCTGTCCTTTATCAGCGTGTAATTAACCAGACTGAGCCGCCGGGAGAGCAACACCTTGTTATCTCCACACTCTCATCTCTGAAACACGGGCCTTTTTTCTTTAATAAGACTATATTGTTTGGTTTATCCAATTAGTGCAATCTATGTCTGATGCAAGTCCGTGGAGGCTTTCTGCTGACTGCAGGCCAATAGGCCCCTCTGTGGTGTCTGCTGCTGTCTGCTGAGCTGAGCTGTCTCTCTGAACGAATGGCGCAGAGCCTCCGGTAGCCCTGAGACAACAGCTTAGCTCAAGGTACTGTTTTATTGACTACAGATGGGGAGATACAGCATGCAGAAACGAGTGCTCAAGGCGTCTGGCAACAGTGATCTTTGTCTGTGTGTGTGTGTGTGTGTGTGTGTGTGTGTGTGTGTGTGTGTGTGTGTGTGTGTGTGTGTGTGCGGTAGACCTTGTTTTTGTTGATAGAGTGTCTAATGTTAATGATGAGTCTCTTAACTATGTCTGCCACGAAGCTTCCTTGGCTCTGGCGTAGTTGTGTTGGCACTCCGGCTGCCTCTGACGTTCTTTGTCTTTGTCTCTCTCTCCTCCCTCGTCCCCATGTCTCCACTCCTCCTCTTCCTCCCACCCCCTTTTCCCACACTTTTCTCCCTTCCTTTTTCTTTCTTTTTCTCGTCCCTCTCCCTCATCCCTCCCCAAAACCCTGTCCGTCTTCTCTCTTTCCCATTACTCCCCTGCTCTCTCCTCCTCCTCCTCATCTCTCCCTCTCTTACCTCTTCTCCACCCCTCCTTTATCTCTTTTGCCATCCTCCTCTCCCTCCCCTCCCTTCCTCTTCCTCTTCCCCTTCCTCTCCTCTCCCCCCCTCCCCCCTCCCCACCTCTCAGATGATGTGCGAGGTGATGCCCACCATCAGCGAGGCGGAGCTTCCGTCGGGGGGCGGGGGCGGCCGGGGGTCAGGCTCCCCCCTGCAGTCGGACTCGGAGGGCCACTTTGAGTCCCTGATGGTGTCCATGCTGGAGGAGAGAGACCGGCTGCTGGACACACTCAGGGAGAGCCAGGAGAACCTGGGCCTGACCCAGGGCAAGCTGCACGAGGTCAGCCACGAGAGGGACTCGCTGCAGAGGCAGCTCAACACAGCCCTGCCTCAGGTGAGACTCAGCCATGCTGACCCTAACCTAGCCCTGCCTCAGGTGAGACTCAGCCATGCTGACCCTAACCTAGCCCTGCCTCAGGTGAGACTCAGCCATGCTGACCCTAACCTAGCCCTGCCTCAGGTGAGACTCAGCCATGCTGACCCTAACCTAGCCCTGCCTCAGGTGAGACACAGCCTTGGTGTCGACCATAGCACAGACGTTGTCTGTTTCCTGACCCTAACCCTAACCTTAACCCACGACACACTGACCACTCAACACCAGGCAACCCGCCATCTGACATCATTTGACATCGTCTGCTGTCCAGACCTGGGGGCTATAACTTTGGAGTGGATCTCTACCCTGTGTGTGTGTCTGTGTGTCTGTGTGTCTGTGTGTCTGTGTGTCTGTGTGTCTGTGTCTGTGTCTGTGTCTGTGTGTGTGTGTGTGTGTGTGTGTGTGTGTGTGTGTGTGTGTGTGTGTGTGTGTGTGTGTGTCTGTGTGTCTGTGTGTCTGTGTGTCTGTGTGTCTGTGTGTACGTACTTGAATCCACTGCCATGCTGGTGATAATCCACTTGGCAGTGCCCAGCGATCCTCGTCTCCCTGGCCTGTTCTACCCTCTGGCTGTGTGAGCGTTGATGTGATGTGATGTGCAGAATCAATGTACACACCGTGCCGCGTCCTCTGAGTGTATTGATCTAAATATAGACGCCTGCGGCGAGAAGATTTGAGGCTCATCCTCCCTGCTCGGAGGCTGGCGCTGCGGCGCGCAGAGGAGCTAAGCCCACAGGAGCAATTTGGGGAGAGGGTTGTGGGTGGGTCAGGGTTTAGCTCCTGGATCAAAGGCACTAATATAGCCTCTCAGCAGATGGTCTTAATGATTGAGACACCACAGGGACCTGTGTTTATTTTTTTATTTTTTTTGGAGGGGGGTGGGGTAGTCATGGGGGGGCGGGGGGGGGGTCAAGTTTCAGCCTCTCTCCGTCGCTGTAGTTACTCAGCCAATGAGTGTACAACACTTGAGTTTTGAACCGTGGGTTTTTAGTCGGTCAGGTGATACGAGGCCCCCGTCTTTCAGAGACAGAGGCGCTGCCACGCGATGCTGAAATATTGATGCTGATCCTCCTCCTCCCTCGGTACTCACGACCCCTGCTTTGACCTCGCAGGCCTCACACACACACACACACACACACACACACACACACACACACACACACACACACACATACATACATATACACACACACACACACACACACACACACACACACACACACACACACAGTTGAGGCTCAGCCCCCCAGCCTCTTCCAGCCACAGCCAGGAGAAGAGCTTGTCTGTCTTGGAGTCCAGCCAGTCCTCGAGCTGAGTCTGGAGATTGTGGTTCTCCAGTGAAATTCCTCCCCTGGACTGACTAACCGAAATGGAATCTAGCCTAGGTCCTGGCTGTGGTGGTGAACTTTGTCTGGTCTCCTGTCTATTCAGAGCCTTCCCTCAGATCGCTGTTAGATAACATACTGTAGCACGAAGCAGCCCTCCTCCTGCTTGTGTGTGTGTGTGTCTCTCTCTCTCTCTCTCTCTCTCTCATGCTCTCTCTGAACATCTCCCACTCTCTGTCTGTCTGTGGCCTGTGTGTGTGTGTGTGTGTCTCTCTCTCTCTCTCTCTCTGAACATCTCCCACTCTCTGTCTGTCTGTGGCCTGTGTGTGTGTGTGTGTGTGTCTCTCTCTCTCTCTCTCTCTCTCTCTCTCTCTCTCTCTCTCTCTCTCTCTCTGAACATCTCCCACTCTGTCTGTCTGTGGCCTGTGTGTGTGTGTGTGTGTGTGTCTCTCTCTCTCTCTGAACATCTCCCACTCTGTCTGTCTGTGGCCTGTGCGTGCGTGCGTGCAGGCGCGTGGGCGTGTATTATGATGTCAGGTCAGGTTTCAGTCCGTCTCTCAGAGGCCCGTCCTCACTGGTTGATGTTTTAGGGATAACAATGGTGTCAGGTGTCCTCCCTTAATGATGCATAAGCCTCCAGAAGCAGCCCATGAAACAAGGGTTCGCGTGTTAGCTTACACATAACTGTTTTAGCCTCAGGCTCACGTTCAGGGTTCAATCTGAGTTGCTGTTTCATACCCGCTTTTTAAACCCAACTGTCAGTCGCTAATGGCGATCGGTTAACGAAGTGTGCGTGACGTCTCCAGGCTTTGTCTCGCTGGACAGTCGACTGTTTCCCTTTTTCCCAAGTCCCCCCCCCGTCGTGAACGCCGGTCCTACTCGACGGCCGATTTAAGTCTGGGGATTAACATTCACTTTAATCGAGGATCTGTAGAGTTTTGTCGTTGTGTTCCGTGGTCTGGTGTCAGCAGGGACCTGTTAGTGTGGTCGTCTAAACAGGCTCGCGTCTGAGGGATGTTCCACTATTTGGCTTTAGGGGTTTAGTGGTTTAGCCCTGCTGTTCCCTGCTGTTCCCTGAGAGATATGATGAGAATAGCACATGAACAAAATAGGCCGTTTCCTGTCCTGGGCCTTGCCCATTTTTATTGTCCCCCCCCCCCTCCTTCTCTCGACTCGGTTTTTCTTCTTCTCTCAACCGGTGTGTGGAGTGCACAGAAAACGTGACGCTTTCATTGGAACACATTCCACACTTTCCTGTTAACTCCTCTCATGCTTCCAGACACCCCCCCCCCCCCCCCACACTCAAGAGCCCAGGCACCACGGGAGAAAGAGGCTAGATTGATAATGCCTTGGTTGACTGTACAGACATGGATTGATAATGCCTTGGTTGACTGTACAGACATGGATTGATAATGCCTTGGTTGACTGTACAGACATGGATTGATAATGCCTTGGTGATGTCGTGCGGTTGAATCAGTTGCGTAACTGTAAGGGAATGCATATAAACGAAGCAGTTGGAGGTAGAAATAGAAATGTGTTTGAAGAACTGACTGCTGTTGTTTGTGTGTCTGTACATTGAGTCTTAGTGTGTGTGTGTGTGTGTGTGTGTGTGTGTGTGTGTGTGTGTGTGTGTGTGTGTGTGTCACCTTAGCCACTCTGCTCAGGGCCCTGTGTGTCCTGCTCAACGCCCGGGTGTGATGCTACGGCTAATTAAACCCTGTGTGTGTAGTGTGTTAGTGTCTGTTAGTGTACAGTGCATTGAACAGGAACCATTGCTTCCCCTCTGTGTGTGGGCCCAGGATGACGATGATGTGTGTGGGACCAGGATGACGATGATGTGTGTGTGTGTGTGTGTGTGTGTGTGTGTGGGCCCCCCCCCCCCCACACACACACACACACACACACACACACACATCCACCCTTAATCGTCACTCTGTTCCACCCACTCTGTCTGTTTATGTGACTGTTTTGTCAACAGGACTGTGTGTGTGTGTGTGTGTGTTGTCGACAGGACAGGCATGCGAGTGTACGCCCCCCCACACACACACACACACACGCACACACGCACACAGCCTCCAGGACAGGAGCCCTGCTTGTGTAAGCCATGACATTATTTGCTGTTATTATTGTTAAGTCGTGCTCGCTGGCCATTAATGTGTAGGTCCATGATAAGCTGCTTATCCCCCGTCGCTGTTACTAGGCGCCCGTGTTGTTGGCGGGAGGCTTGTCCTGTGTGCTGGGAGCAGGCTGTCTGAGGCGTGCGTACGTATGTGTGGAGGAGAGCCTGCACCCGGTGATTCACAGCAGCGCCGCTCTCTGAAGCACAGCTCACGTCTGTGGCTCAGGTATTCAAGACCTCTCAAGGGGTAGTCCTAGAGCCATCTCTGACATCGCTGTAGCAGGCCAGATGCTCTGTGTGTGTGTCTGTGTCTGTCTGTTTGCAGCAACGGCTAAGAAAACACTTCACTGGGACTGGAGGAAACAGACAGAATTTTGACGTTTTTTTGGAAGGGGATATGTTGCTGTTTCTCTTGGCTAGACTCAGGGGCTGCAGAACTGCCTTATAAAGTGGTTCTACTGGTGACTTTGTGTGTGTGTGTGTGTGTGTGTGTGTGGTCTACAGAGGCAGTCTGGTTGTGAGCTGACACTACTGAAGAGCTCAGGGGGTGGGGGGGGGGTGTAACAAGGCAGACATCCACAAATTACTAATTAATGTCACACACACACACACACACACATCCTGTTATGAGCTTAGATAGAGGCAGGGGCCTCAGCCACGTGTTTTAATTGCTTCTTCACATTCCCCCCTTACTACTGCATCCTCCCTCCTCCCCCCCCCCCCCCCCCCCACCCTCTCTCTCTCTCTCTCTCTCTCTCTCTCTCTCTCTCTCTCTCTCTCTCTCTCTCTCTGGGGAAACTGAGGCCTTGGGTCAGACTAATAAATGCAGCTGGAGATGAGTGTGTGGCATGCACACGTGTGTGTGTGTGTGTGTGTGTGTCTGTGTGTGTATACACACTGTAGTACTGTGTGTTGGAAAATGTCAGCTGATGGATGCAGTGTCTTTCTGCCTCTAGTCTCCAGGGACATGTTCAGGATGTGTCTGCTTGCTTTTCCATCTGTTAGGCCTAAACAGTCTGCTCTGTTTCAGACCCTGCTGGCTAGGAGAGGAAGCCCCGTTAGACTATTGAGGTGCCCCCCCCCCCCCCCACCCCCCCCGGGTTGAGGAAGGGCTGGGTGGGTGGGAGGAGGTCAGTGGTCCAGAGAGTGTGTGGATAAAACTCCTTTCTTCCTTCCTGTCCTGCAGAGAGAGAGCGAGAGAGAGAGAGAGAGAGAAGGAAAATGTGGGAGAGGCTTTTAACCAGATAACCCCCCCCACACACACACACACACACCTCCCACTCCCTCACCCCTAGAGAGAGTGCCCCTTGTGTGGAATGCACAAACATTCCAGGGCAGCATGCACGTCCACAGCTCCTTAACCCTCCCAGGAGTGTGTGTGTGTGTGTGTGTGTGTGTGTGTGTGTGTGTGTGTGTTAGTATGCTGCAGGTCTTTGGATGTGTGTTGGCATGTTTAGTGTTGGTGTTATCAGAGTAAAGAGCGTCTCACACCCCTCCTCTGGCCTGTATCTCTCCTCACAGATCCAGGAGGAATGTGACCAATGTTTGAATCAGGCACAACACTCCATTTTCCTCTGAAATTTTGTGTGTGTGTGTTGCTGCACAGTAGTATAGCCCTGGAGGTTCTAATCCAATTTTAGGGTCCATATGTTGTTCATATAATTGGGCTAATTGCACCGTGTTGCGGTGTCATCTAAGGCACTGTGTGGTTTGGTTGATGTGTGTGTGTGTGGTAAAGCAAAGATGTGCTTCTGGCCTACTGTGTTATTCTATGGCTCCAGTACACAGGGAAGACGGGAGGAAAGTTTACACAGAGAAGGGGGAGGGAGGGGAGAGAGGGAGGGGCGAGGGAGACAGGGAATCGGAAGGAGTAGAACGAGAGTGGTTGGTAGGAAGACAGAGTGAAGCCCTGCTCTAGGCTGCATGGTCAAATACCACTCAGAGAGGGAGAGGGAGGGAGGGAGAGAGGGAGGGAACATGTTTTTCTGACTCTGAAAAACAGGAGAGGAGGATTTAGAATGAGAGAGAAAGAAACAGAGACAGAGCGGTAAAGAGAGGTTTGGGAAAAAAACGACAAAAAACCCCTGTGACAGAAAAAGCAGAAGACAGAGAAGAGGGGGAGAGAGTCTTTGGTGCGGTCTGAATGGCGTTGGAGCACAGTGGCGGCTTTGTGCGGGTGGGAATGTAGAGAGTCCCCTTCACGTGATGAGAAGGCTTTGGGATCCTGGGAGAGAGGGAGGAGAGAGATAGAGGGGGAGGGAGGGAGGGAGGGAGGGAGAGCAGGCTTACTGGTCTTGTGATGTGGGCCGTGGAGGACTAAGAGCTCTTATAAAAAGATGGAGATTTAGAACACACACACACACACACACACACACACACACAGGGTGTACAGACAGACACACACACACACACACAGGGTGTACAGACACACACACACACACACAGGGTGTACAGACAGACACACTCACACTCACTCAGACAGTACTGTTATTAATTCCTCATTGTCTTCTCTCTTTCTTCCTCTTGCTCTCTGTCCTTGATTGGTCAAACCATTCTTGCTCTCTCTTGCTTTTCTTTCTCACTCTCTCCGTCCCAGTCTCCCTCCACCCCTCCTCCCCCCCCCCACCACCACCACCACCACCACCTAACTCTAAATGGGATTCCCATCGTGTCTTGATTTAGAGTGCCTCTATAAAAGATCTCTCTTCTCCCTCTGGTACGCCATAGTCTATTTTCCCTCATTCTTTCTCTCTCCTTCTCTCTCCCCCTTCTCTCTCTTCTTCCCACTCTTTTAGAAGGTCTTTCAGCCTATCCTCTCTTGGTTCTGTCACCTCTTGGTCTCCAGCCTTCATCTCTGGAGTGTCTTTGTCTTTCTTTACTGGTGTTGAGGCAGAGAGGGAGGCTGGGAAGCAGCAGCAGCAGCAGTATGGATTGGCTTCGACAGAGAATCCAGGCTTGTCGGTATTCCATGGAAAATGTGACGGAGAAAATTCCCTATGTCCTTGTTTTCTTTCTTTTCTTTTTTTTTGTCCGGTGAAAGTATGGAGCGGGGCCGTGGAACAGCGCCAGGGAGATGGTTAGCTGGACTAGCCCAGGGAGGGGACCCTTAGAGGGGGAGAGAGGGGTACGCCTGCCCCCGGTGGATGTAAAGCTGTACCCAGCCCCTTAACCAGCAGAGTAGTGTGTATAGTTGTGTTCTAATATCTGTGGCTGAATGGCTCAGTAGATTGTGTGTGTGTGAGAGAGAGAGAGAGAGAGGGCTGAGGAATGTAGTCTACCGAGAGCAGCTGTGAGAGGGAGCGCCACACACACACACACACGGTCTCAACCTCTCTGACACGCTACTATACACACACACACACACACACACGCACACGCACCAAGCAGGAGAGCTGCTGTTAGTCCTCCTGGTTGACCAGTATGGACTTTGAGACCCGGAGCCTGGCACTGCTTTCCCACGTAAATCCCCTCCAGTCCTGCTCTCGGGTTGGACCGCCTGTGGTCCTGGTCCCGCCTGGTCTGGTCCCGCCTGGTCCGGTCCGGCGGGTGTGGTTGGCTCTGGTCTCTGTTTACAACCCCGTGAGACTCGGTTCACAGAGGCCCAGTAAAGAACAGAGGAGAGATGGATTCATGTGATGCCGACTTTCTATTTTCAACAAGGTTAGGAGGACATGTTGGGTTAAGTTCCCATGGTCATGAATTGGATAATTCCGTTAATTAAGTCAATGGTTAATAACATGAGCTGAACTGTAAATGGAAGAACCCCCCCCAGCTCTGGTACAAGACAGTCGTCTACTTTGTGTAAGACCACCACCCCCCCCCCCCCACCCCCCATCCCTGCGCTAACCCAGATAAAGGATTTAGGGGCTGAGATATCAGATGGGATGAGATCAGTGTAAATTAGAGTGAGGTCCTGCTCCTCTGAGACAGATAATCCAGTGTTTGGAAGAGCCTGGTGGAGAAGCTGGAGGTCACACCCAGGAGGAGCTGTTGGCAGGGGGAGGCAGTTTCGTGTTGAATGAGGACAAGAGAGGAGGGGTCTTACCGTGCTCTATTTGAGCCCTATACGGGCCTAACTAGTCGGCCTCTTGGCCTGGTAAAAGTTGGTTCTCTCTCTCTCTCTCTCTCTCTGTCTCTGTCTCTGTCTCTCTCTGTCTCTCTCTCTCTCCCCCCTTCCTTCCTGTGAGGCTGGACGTTACAGTGTGTGTTTTTATGGGAGTAAGAGAGAGAGGCAGGTGAAGGCAGAGCAAGGGAAAGAGAAGTAGAGAGGGAGAGAAATGGAGAGAGAGGCCTGAGAGAGAGAGAGAGAGACAAAGGCAGGCTTGTTCCAGGCAGGCTGCACAGTTCCAGTGGTAGAGAGCCAGGAGCACTGCTGCACGTTGCCAGATGTGAGTTTAAAGAGCAGCTTAAAGGAGAGCAGGCAGACGTACAGCCAGTCAGACCAGTCAGACCGGTCGCAGGAGGCCAGTGGGCCACGCTCCCGCTTAACTCACCCCCGACATCCACGCAAGTACGCGGACGTCTCTGAAAATATCACATCAGTCTGACATCCGCCTGACATCAGTGCACGGTTTGTGTGGAAATCCAAGTGACACATGCGGATCTCAAGTCAGGATTTGGACTTCAGGGTCCGATATTCTAGTGGCCTTAGACGGGGCCTCAGCCCGCTGCCTTCTGCCTGCCTGAGGGCACTTGACTGAAGTGCCCTAGCACCTGTAGTGTGGATGCAGCTAACACCCTGGCCCGTGTTCATATCCCTGCTCTTGTGTCCTCTGGTCTCCATGGCAGAGTGAAGCCACAACCACACCTGTAAACCTCCTCCTCCCTGGGCCCCTATGGATGGAGAGGAGAGGGAGGAGGGGGGAGGGGTGTTCTGACTCACCCGTCTGTGGAGAGGTGGACCCGACAGATGAGCTGTCAGTGGTAACCTCATCCTCCTAACTGGACCAGCGCAACATCTGTGTAGCGAGTGCAGAAGGGCGTGTGTGCGTGTGGGTCGCTGCTCTGTTCTGCATATTTGATAGAGGTGTGTGTGTGTGTGTGACAGCAGGATGGATTACCAAACAGACACTACATACACCACACCCTCATCACAGGAGAGGCATTAATGTCATTTGCAGGTAGGCTGGATATGAGGTTAATATGTCCAATGTCCCTGACCGACCTCCCTCCCTCCCTCTCCCCCTCCCCTGGCCCAGCTCTCACCCCAGTAGGGTCAGGGAGCAGCAGGTATGGGTGTGATGGAGTGTTTGTGTGTGTGTGTGTGTGTGTGTGTGTGGTTATGATGCCCAGGGTGGTGGTGGAGGCCTTGGAGCCCACGGGGGCTCTGCTTTCAGACACCTCATGTCTCTCCTCTCCTCTCCCCTCCCCTCCCCTCCTCTCCTCTCCTCTCCTCTCCTCTCCTCTCCTCTTTCTCTCTCTCTCTCGTTGTTCACTCACTCTCCTCACTTTCAAACCCATTTTCAGAGACCAACTGTTGCTACCTCCTAAAACCTCTCTCTGCCCTCGCCCTCTTCCCCCCCATCTCTCTGCCCTCCCCCCATCCCCCACCCCCCCCCCCCCATCTCTCTGCCCTCTTCCTGGTCCTCCGGTGGGCGGTGTTGTGGGCACAGGCTGGTGTCACGGTCCTGAGTCATGACTCATGGATGTGAGGACAACACTTAGGCTAAAGGGATGTTGGAGTGAGTTTACCACACGGGCCTTTAAACAGACAGATGCCTGACCAGCTGTCTCTGGCTGACGCACACACACGGTTACACACGCCACACGCACACAGATACACACACGCACAGATACAGCGCTGTGCATTTTCCATGAGCCCGTCTCTCGACGCCCCTCCCACTAACCTTATCTGGTTGTTGACACAGCTCTGCTCCAGGCCCCCTTATCAGACGTGTCGTTTGTCACGGTTAATCATTTTGGGACTTGGTATTTCCATTTAGACACACACACACACACACACACACACACACACACACGTCACTCCCATCTTTCCTCCTTCACATGGATGAGTTTCCTGGGCACGGAGGTTGGAACACTATCGTATTTCCCCTCCGCGTCTGAAGTGACACGCCGTCCGATATGGATAAATGGCAGTGAAAGGATGAAATGATTACCCCTCTAGATTAGATAATGAAATGATTACCCCTCTAGATTAGATAATGAAATGATCACCCCTCTAGATTAGATAATGAAATGATTACCCCTCTAGATTAGATAATGAAATGATTACCCCTCTAGATTAGATAGTGAAATGATCACCCCTCTAGATTAGATAATAAATTGATAACTCCTGGTGATTAAATGATCACCCCTCTAGATTAGATAATAGATTGATAACTCCTGGTGATTAAATGATCACCCCTCTAGATTAGATAATAGATTGATAACTCCTGGTGATTAAATGATCACCCCTCTAGATTAGATAATAAATTGATAACTCCTGGTGATTAAATGATCACCCCTCTAGATTAGATAATAGATTGATAACTCCTGGTGATTAAATGATCACCCCTCTAGATTAGATAATAGATTGATAACTCCTGGTGATTAAATGATCACCCCTCTAGATTAGATAATAAATTGATAACTCCTGGTGATTAAATGATCACCCCTCTAGGATAGACTCTCTGCTTGGTTTTTTCCCCCTCGCTGCCTGGATCAACTCATCATGATATTAGGCCGACCAAAACACCTGATGTCTCACACACAGTCATAGACGTGTGTGTGTGTGTGTGTGTGTGTGTGTGTGTGTGTGTGTGTGTGTGTGTGTGTGTGTGTTTGGCCAGGCTAAGCGGGTGTGAATGGGGTTCATTGTGGTGTGTAATTAGTTTCTAGCGGTGAGTCATTGTCCACGTCAGAGTAGAGAGGGAGAACAGATGCACTGCAGCACCACAGAGTCCTGTGACACCAAACACTGGACTCTCAATACCAGCTAAGTTGTTATCTGTTGTTATTTCCTCTCTCCTCTCCTCACCTCTTCTCTTCTCTCCTTTCCTCTCTTCTCTTCTCTCCTTGAGCTGATAAAGAAGCCCCCCCCCCCCAACACACACACACACACACACACACACACACACACACACACACACACACACACCATGGCTTAAAGGGTAGCCCAGTCCAGTCCAGTCCTGACCTCAGTCTCTATGGTCCAGAGACAGTCTGCCAGGTAGATCGGGGTGACAGGGGAGAGCTGCTGTCCTCCCCTACAGTACAACACCTCAACAGGGTCTGGATGAGCAGCTGAGTCAGGTGTGTTAGGTCTGGGTTGGAGCGAAAACCTGCAGGACGCTCGCTTTCCAGGAGGACGGTTTGAGAACACCTGCGCCTGGGGCGAGGCACACACACATGACACACACACTCTCTCCCTTATTCTTTTGTGTGTGTGTGTGTGTGTGTGTGTGTGTGTGTGTGTGTGTGTGTGTGTGTGTGTGTGTGTGTGTGTGTGTCCAACAATGATGAAATGATGAGAGCTTTTCTCTCTCTCCTAAGTCCCCCCCCACCCATTCTCTCTCCCCCCCTCCCTCTCTCCCCCTCCCTCCCTCTCTCTCACTCCCCCTCCCTCTCTCTCTCTCTCTCTCTCTCTCTCTCTCTCTCTCTCTCTCTCCCCCTCCCCCCCTCCCTCTCAGGGAGATGTGTAAGAGCAGTAACGTCACCCACCACTGTAACACACTGTCCTAAATCTTGTCCTGAAAGTTGTGATGGCTTACTCACAGACTCTCACACAGTCTGCATCATTCACACACACACACACACACACACACACACACTCAGACTCTTACGCAATCTACACACACCCACGCCCACACTCACTCACTCAGACTCGGACTCAGACTCTTACACAATCTACATTCTCTCACACACACACACACACACACTCAGACTCTTACACAATCTACATTCATACACACACACACACCAAATGACACACACACACACACACACACTCTTACACAATATACATTCATAGACACACATACACACACACACCACGCCACACATCATATCTTGCGGAAGCTGCGCTGACAGCCATTAGAAAGGAAATCTTTGCAGTTCTCCTCTCTGCTCCCCAAGGCGACGGAGGACAAAATAACTTCTTTCAGCCTGGGTCCCTCTGTGTGCTCTGTGTCTAACCACAGTGATGGGTCCCTCTGTGTGCTCTGTGTCTAACCACACTGATGGGCACCCACTGTGTCTCACAGGAGAGGCGTGTCCGCAGGCCTGTTCCGACAGTGGCCCTCTCACACTCCTGTGCTGACTAGGGTTGAGTGTTTCAACATCAGGGTTACGCTCAGCAGTTTTCCAACCGCTAGTTTTAATTTCCTCAGCCCGTAGCCCTTTAGCTCAGGGAAGCACCACAGCAGTAGTAGCAGGCTTTTGGAAAGAGCAGCTTCGCCTCTTTCGTGTGCTCTGAACTCCCTGTCCGTCTTCCCCCCGCGGCGGTATCTCAGGAATCCAACCGGCTCTCTGTAATTACCCCGGCCCCGCCCCCTCTCCTCCCTCATTGGCTGCAGGGAGAGCACCGACCCCTGCTCCAGCCAATCAACAACACCCCCCACCCCGGCTCTAGAGTGTAGTGGAATCCGTGCCAGTCGCCAAAGTAGCTCGGAGGCCTTGGAGAAGAAGAGGGGGAAGGAAAAAGACAGAGTCTTCCGGCAGCAGTAGCCTCGTTGGAGGGGTGGATGAAAAGAAGAGGCAGCCTCCGCGCCAGGGAGCTTGTCCTGCAGGGCACAGAATCAGGATGGCACATTCTCCAGGCCCACTCAAGCATCTCATCTGTTAAAGCACACGCATGGAGAGAGAGAGAGATGTGGAAGGAGGGAGAGAGACAGACTTAGAAGGAGGGAGGGAGGGAGGGAGCGTGTGACCTGTGAACTCTATGTTGACATGTATTTTCCACATAAGAAGTTACAGTTGCGCCTTCTCCCCCCCCCCCCCCCCCCCCTCCCTTTATCTCTTATTAGTCCTCCATCATTCTTTATTTTTTACGTCCCTTGTTCACTTTGTTCTTTCCCTGTCTGTCTCCCCCATCTCTCTCTCTCTCTCTCTCTCTCTCTCCCTCTCTCTCCCTCTCCCAGCTGTAGTATCAGCTGTTGGCACTGTGTGCAGGTCTGGCCGTGTCCATCTGGTCCACAGCAGTGATACTCTACCCCCGAGGAGAGAGTCTCTTTCTCTCTCTCAGTCTCTCTATCTCTCTCTCTCTCTCTCTCTCTCTCTCTCTCAGTCTCTCTCTCTCTCTCTCTCTCTCTGTCTCAGTCTCAATCTCTCTCTCTCTCTCTCTCTGAGACAGAGACAAAGAAGGAGAGATACTGAGAGATGTAGAGATTTTAAATGGTTTTCTGGACATCAGTGCTGCTGACCAAGAAAGTGTACAAAACAAAGCCTTAGACAGTCTAACCTCTCTCAGCTCTCTAACCTTGTGTTTGTGTTTGTCTGACGCTGTGCTTGTCTGACATTGTGTGCGTGTGACATTGTGTTTGTGTGATGTTGTGTTTGTCTGACTCTGTTTGTGTGACGTTGTTGTTGTTGTGTTTCCTGTCTTTAGGAGTTTGCGGCGCTGACCAAGGAGGTGAACGTGTGTCGAGAGCACCTGCTGGAGAGAGAAGAGGAGATCGCAGAGCTAAAGGCTGAGAGGAACAACACACGGGTGTGTGTGTGTGTGTGTGTGTGTGTGTGTATGCATGGTACTGTTGAAGTCAAGGCCAGAGGGGGGTGTGTGTGTGTGTGTGTGTGTGTGTGTGTGTGTGTGTGTGCATGGTACCATTGAAGTCAAGGCCAGTGAGAGGGAGTATGGTGCATGTGTGTGTGGTATCATTGAAGTCAAGGCCTGTGTGTGTGTGTGTGTGTGTGTGTGTGTGTGTGTGTGTGTGTGTGTGTGTGTGTGTGTGTGTGTGTGTGTGTGTGTGTGTGTGTGTGTGTGTGTGTGTGTGTGTGTGTGTGTGTGTGTGTGCCCCCTCACTGCTCTCTGCGGTGTGGATTAGGTGACACCCCTAACGAGTGGCTGACAGAGCGCGCATGCCAGGTCACAGAGCAAACCGCCATAGGTTAATCCCCCCGCCACTCAAACACTCACACAGGGGCGGGACCTGCATTTATATTACATTTACATTACATTAGCGCTCTGGTCTGCCAGCCATTGGTTAATCCTCAGCCCCCCAGTCACCGCCCCCCCCCCCGCCACTCCAGCTGCTCAAGGGGGCCGGCTTCATAATCCATCCACCAATGGAGACACAGTGAGCAGTGTGGCTGTTTAGCTTGGGGGGGGGGTGGAACGAGATAGAAAGTGGAGAAGAGAAGTAAGAAAAGAGGGAGGGAGGGAGGAGGAGGAGGAGGAGGAGGGGGGAGGGAGGGAGGAGGAGGAGGAGGAGGGGGGGGGGAAGTAAAGGTGGAACGAGATAGAAAGTGGAGAAGAGAAGTAAGAAAAGAGGGAGGGAGGGAGGAGGAGGAGGAGGGAGGGAGGGAGGGAGGAGGAGGAGGAGGAGGGGGGGGGGAAGTAAAGGTGGAACGAGATAGAAAGTGGAGAAGAGAAGTAAGAAAAGAGGAAGGGGAGAAGGAGGAGGAGGGAGGAGGAGGGGGAGGGAGGAGGAGGAGGAGGGAGGGAGGAGGGTTTAAGAAAGAGAACGAGGGAAGTAAGAACAAGGTTGGAAGAGAGGAACGATAGGAGAGTAGGAAGGAGGGATCCAGAGGGAGGAGTGGAGGAAAGGAGGAGGAGTGGAGGAAAGGGGGATTAGAGGATGAGTCTAGGCTTTGTCAGTTGGCTGCTCTGATGGGATCCCACTGAGCCTCTCGACAAGCTGGGATTGAGCCTAGCCCGTACACACACACACACACACACACACACACACAAACACAATGTATGCTTATGTAAATAATTTGGCATATCGTGTGTGTGTCTCTGGAGGGGTGTGTTTGTTATACTGAACACAACAATTGTGTGCGTGTGTGTTCTACTGTATGTCAGTATTTACCAACGTGTGTGTGTGTGTCCTGCAGCTTCTCCTGGAACACCTGGAGTGTTTGGTGTCTCGTCACGAGCGCAGCCTGAGGATGACGGTGGTGAAGCGGCAGGCCCAGTCCCCCGCGGGCGTCTCCAGCGAGGTGGAGGTCCTCAAGGCCCTCAAGTCCCTGTTCGAGCACCACAAAGCCCTGGACGAGAAGGTGGGCGGGAGGGGGGTGTCTCTGTCTCTGGGTTGGGTGTGTGTGTGTGTGTACGGTGTACTGTTTTTAATACTGCTGTGTGTGTGTGTGTGTGTGTGTGTGTTCCAGGTTAGGGAGAGACTTCGAGTGGCCTTGGAGAGATGCAGTGCGTTGGAGGAACAACTGACATCCACACACAAAGAGGTAAGCCTCTGTACACACCGCTTTGCATGCAAGCACACTCCTAACTGTCATACAGTCTCATCCTCACACACACACACACACACACTCAGACACACTGTACACACATCCTCTGGTTGTCGGCTGAGCCCATCCCTGTCCGGGCGGACCAGTTTGGGTGTCAGGAAATGATGACTCACCTGACACTACCTGTCAATCAGCTGGTGTCACCGTGGCAACCCCTCTGACATCCCTGAGGGTAGACCCAGGATCAGCTGACAGCCACACCCTCACCTTCAACCTTAGGGACTACAAGCCACACACACACACACACACACACACACACACCTTCAACCTTAGGGACTACACTTCCCAGTGGAGCTCATTGCATTAGGAAACGTAATCACCTTGTCTCTTTTGAATAAGCCTATTAATATAAACACTTATAGTGTATGCTGATTACACACATACACACACACACACACACATGTATGCACATACAGTACACACTCTGAAGAGATTCAGTGTTGAATGGGATTAAGATTGACAAAAGGCCTAGAGGATCATGGGAAAGTGGCCTAGATTCCCTGCTCTGCTCCACATCCCTCCTTTTATTCCCTTTATCTCTGAGAGGAGGAGGAAAGCAGCCCGGGAGAACACACACACACACACACACACACACACACACACACACTCTCTTCTTGTTTCTGTGTCTGCTTTGAGGCCCCCACAGTCCCTTCAGGAAGGGGTGTGTGTGTGTGTGTGTGTGTGTGTGTGTGTGTGTGTTGGGCAGCACTAGCATAGCTGTGGTCAGGCCCAAGGCCCTGGTAGCACTCAGTGGACTCTTCCCCTGTGGCTGCAGTCTCATGCACTTACTGCCCTCTCAGATAATGTCCACTGTCCAAACAAAATAACACTCACTCTGATACGTCCCCAAATCAGTGTGATTTGAAAGCGTTAACGGCGGCCTTGCCCCCTCCAGATGGCCTACCTGAGAGAGCAGCACAGCCAGAAGAGACTGCTGATAGAGGGACCAGGCCAACTCAACCACAACTCTGAAAGCACACCAAGCACAAACGGCAAGGTGGGACCTCCTGATCTGTGTGTGTGTGTGTGTGTGTCTGTGTGTGAGTGTTTTGGCTGTGTGTATATATGTCTCTGTGTGTGTGTGTCTGTGTGTGAGAGTGTGTGTGTGTGAGTGAAAGGTCTCTGATCGCCTGGCTGCCTGTGCGTGACAACCATCCAACTGGACCACCCAGAAGTCTTTGCAATAACTCCATCATCAGCCCCCACTTCCTACTCTCTGTCAGGGACTCTCGTCCCTCCATCCCTCCCTCCCTCCCTCTGTCCGTTCCTCCCTCCATCACGGGAGCGGAGGCTGGCCTATGTGGGTTAGCTGCCTTTGTGTGTTAGTCTCACAGGACAACTGTGTGTTCGGTTCCGTTCCACGCATTACAATGAGCCCGTCCTCCGATTTCTACCTCCACCAGCCTCCCCTGTTATCCAGTAATCCATGTGTACATTAGTTCAGGGGCTCCAGACTTCTCCTCTAGGTTCAATGCAGATGAAGCACATCTCAATAGTCCAAATAAAATTCCCATCCTTGTCTCCTTCCCTTCGTTTGCACCTTATTTCCTTTGACGATCTAAAAGAACTGGATGGATCAAAGTCATTCCCAAGAGGCTTCCTGCTGCGCCATATTGATGCTGTCACTATGTATTCAGATCAGCACGGGGGGAGGGGAGGGGAGAGGGGGGGAGGAGGGGAGGGGAGGAGAGGAGAGGAGAGGAGAGGGGAGGGGAGGAGAGGGAGCGATTTTAGACTATTGACGTTCGTCCCACTTTGTCCCATCCGTCCCCTCCGTCAGTCACATGGTTTTACTTCTCGGCGCTGATCAGATTAGGAGGCGTCTGTCCCGGTGAGTCCTCATGGAGGGCTCTGTACGCTTTATTAGATTATGAGGTGTGTTATGACGTTATGAAACGTACGTACATATAGATATTAATTGAGTTTAGAGGGTTTGTTTTGAGATGCTCTTATTTGGAGCTGGAGTTCAGCTGAAGGTACGGTCCTCCAGTTGGACCGCCTGGCCACTGTTTATGGCCCCCTAGTGGCAGTAATGCAATTGTGTGTGTGTGTGTGTGTGTGTGTGTGTGTGTGTGAGACAGTGTTTAAGTATCTCTCCCTCCACTGTAGCCACGGTGTGGCTGCTGTCTGAGCCTGGAGGGAAGGGTTGAGGTCAGAGGTCAGGGTCATGGTTAGGCGGGTTAGGGGTCAGAGGTGAGGGATAAAGAACACTCTCTTACATGCCTGACATCTGACTGCTCCCTGACGCTGAGGAGGACTTGGATCTTGGAGGACTTGGAAATGGATCAGGGTTAGCGGTTAGGGTTAGGGTCAGGGTCAGGGTTAGGCATGAGAGTTGGGGGTCAGGGTTTGTGTTCAAGCGGGTTAAACGTTTCTCCCTCCCTCTGCAGAGGTCGTCGGACGGCTCCCTGAGCCACGAGGAGGACCTGGGGAGGGAGGACCTGGGGAGGGAGGACCTGGGGAGGGTGGTGGAGCTGCAGGACGCCATGGAGCGCCAGACGGCCGACCTGGGGCAGATGAAGGAGCGCCTGGCTGCCATGACGGGCCGCATCAACGAGCTGGAGGAGGACCTGGACACGGCCCGCAAGGACCTCATCAAGTCTGAGGACATGAACACGCGTCTGCAGAGGGACATACGAGAGGTAGGTCACGCTACGCGGTGACACGTCAAACACACGCCTGCAGAGAGACATGTGAGAGGTCGCTAATCGCTACATTCAAAGAATGTCTCTTTACAGACCCTGTAAGAAACAAACAAAAAAATAAAAAGTACATCTTGTGTATGAGTTTGTTTTTCTCACGCCCCCCCCTCCCTCCCCTCCCCTCCCCTCCCTCCCCCCCCCTCCCTCCCCCCCTATAGTCTATAGCCCAGAAGGAGGACATGGAGGAGAGGATCACCACTCTGGAGAAGCGCTACCTGGCGGCCCAGAGAGAAGCCACCTCGGTCCACGACCTCAACGACAAGCTGGAGAACGAGGTCGCCAACAAGGACTCCCTCTTCCGCCAGGTCAGCACTTCTACACACACACACACACACACAATCATCATTGTTGGTTTGTTTACTGGGGAGTTGGATCGGACACTTACACACACTGTGTGTGTGTGTGTGTGTGCGCTGGGGGAGGGGGGGTAGCTGTGTTACTGTCCGCCTTTCCTGACAACAGGAAGCTCCCGTGGGGTCCTGGCAGCTCGAGGACCCCTCCTAAAGCTTTCACAGGCTGCCCAGCGCAGCAGGCACTGAATAGGACGCCTCAGAGACAGCTGTTTGTTTCTCTACATGTGCTCACTGAGATGTGGATGGTGTCCCTCCTTCTCTCTCTCTCCCTCTCTCTCTCTCTCTCCTCCTCCTTCTCTCTCTCACACTCTCTCTCTCTCTCTCTCTCCCTCTCTCTCTCTCTCCTCCTTCTTGTCTTCTTTTTTCTGTTCTCTCCAATGCTGTCTCTCTGCCTCTCTTTTGTTTCTTTTTTTATCTTGTCCTCCACTCTCTCACCCTCCCCCCGTTCTCTCTCTCTATTTTTTTCTCTCTCTCTCTCTCCAGTGAGAGGACACTGTGTCTGCCATTCTCTCTCTCCCTCCCTTCCTTTCTCTCTCCAGTAAGAGGACATAGTGTGTCTGCTATTTTCTCTCTTTCTCTTTTTCTTCCTCTCTCTCTCTCTCTCTCTCTCTCTCTCTCTCTCTCTCTCCCTCTCTCTCTGCCAAGCCTTTGCCTTGGCCTCCCCCCTCCAGCGACCAGCCGGCCCAGTCCTGGCAGGGTGGAGGGGGCAGGCCGGCGTGGAGGCAGGGTGAAGGGCGGAGGGACAGGGTGGAGGCAGGGTGGAGGGGCAGGGCAGGGCGGAGGCAGGGTGGAGGCAGGGTGGAGGGGCAGGGCAGCGTGGAGGGGCAGGGTGGAGGGGAAGGCAGCGGGGCAGGGCAGAGGGGGCAGGGTGGAGGGGGCAGGGTGGAGGGGCAGGGCGGAGGCGCAGGGCAGAGGCAGGGTGGAGGGGCGGGGCGGAGGCAGACTCCTACAGCAACAAAGCGTCATCAAACACCATGAAAAGAGCAGGCTTTATCCAGCGTTCTTCCTGACGTGAACGTTTGGTTGATCGATCTCTCGTTTAATTGACGGACAGATCAGGAATGCCCGGAGCCCCGAGTGTTTTCTAATCACTGATGACCCGGCCGTATCGACGAGCTGTGATTGAGTTGAGTTAGCGATGTGTTGATGAGTCATCGATTGCTGATTGGCCGTCTGCTGTGTGTGTGTGTGTGTGTGTGTGTTTGATTGGCAGACGGAGGACAGGAACAGGCAGCTGCAGGAGAGGCTGGAGCTGGCGGAGCAGAAGCTGCAGCAGACCATCCGCAAGGCGGAGACGCTGCCCGAGGTGGAGGCGGAGCTTGCTCAGAGGGTGGCGGCCCTCACCAAGGTCAGTCCCGCCCCCACCCCTCCACCCCCCAACCCTCCTTTCCCCACAGGTCTCCCCTGAGGTGCAGAGTCAGAGCTGGCTGTTCCACTGTCAATCAATAACATGTAAAACGTCACGTCTGTCCTTCACTCTTTCACTCTCTCCCCTGCTTGTCCGACGGAGGTGTACAGAAAAGCCTCCTTTCTCTCTCTTTGTTTTACTCTCTCGCGCACACACACACACACTATTTATACCCTGGTTGAGAGCTTGTTTCCTTTACATTGGGCAACAGAACAATGGTCGTGTCCCTGTGGAAGCTAAAACGGAAACCATTATTGTGCAGGTCAACCACACACACCCTATATATATATATATATATATACACACACACACACACACACACACACACACACTCTCTCTCTGGGATATTTATAGATGTTGGCCTTTGTTTTTGTCCATTTATAGAGTTTTGGCGGTCGGAGAAATACATTCAAAACTATATTAGCAGTCTGACCTTATCGGTGGTGGATTTGGCAGGCGTTAGTGTATTGTAAACGGTGAACGTTGTAGAAGACTTCATCCTGTACAGGCGAGACCGTTCCTCACCGCAGAAACATCCTTGACTGGACCAGAGCCCAAACCTGTTGGTTATTGTCTTGGCTGTTTGACCCACTGGGGTTTTAGGCTGTTGTGATAATGCAAGCAGGCGATGTCGATCAGCTCCCTCTACACACGTGATGCCTTCACAACCACTCACACTTTTAACTCTCTCTCTCTCTCTCTCTCTCTCTCGCTCTCTTTTTTGCTCTTTATCTTTCCTTGCCTTCTTTCCCCCTCTCTCTCTCTCTCTCTCCCTCGTTAAACCTCAGCCATTTCCCGGTTCATATTTAATAATGATGACTCATTTCCTCTGTGTTCTGTGGGTGAGAAGACAGTAATCTCAGTAACATTTTCTCTGCAGCCATTCCCACTGCCATCCGCCGCCTTTTAACTAACCTACCCCTCCACCCTCCACCTTTAACTAACCTACCCCTCCACCCTCCACCTTTAACTAACCTACCCCTCCACCCTCAACTAATCAACCCCCCCTTCCTCCGCCTATCCCTAACCTTAACCCTCTGGTACTGATGAAGTCCTGTCCTCTGTCAGTCTCTGTGTAGTAGAGCTGTGTACCCTAAGCCTAACCCTAACCCTCTGGTACTGATGAAGTCCTGTCCTCTGTCAGTCTCTGTGTAGTAGAGCTGTGTACCCTAACCCTAAGCCTAACCCTCTGGTACTAATGAAGTCCTGTCCTGCCTCTGTGTAGTAGAGCTGTGTACCCTAACCTTAACCCTCTGGTACTAATGAAGTCCTGTCCTGTCTCTGTGTAGTAGAGCTGTGTACCCTAAGCCTAACCCTAAGCCTAACCCTCTGGTACTAATGAAGTCCTGTCAGTCTCTGTGTAGTAGAGCTGTGTACCCTAAGCCTAACCCTAACCCTCTGGTACTAATGAAGTCCTGTCAGTCTCTGTGTAGTAGAGCTGTGTACCCTAACCCTAAGCCTAACCCTCTGGTACTAATGAAGTCCTGTCCTCTGTCAGTCTCTGTGTTGACCTCTTCTCTACTGTCTGCTGTCTTGAGCTCAGTGTAACTCTCTCTGGTCCCTCTCCCCCAGCTCATACTAAAATACCACCCTCTGCTCTCTCTCTCTCTCTCCTCTGCTCTCTCTCTCTCTCTCTCTTCCTTTCTTTCTCTCTCTCTCTCTCTCTCTCTGGCCCTTGTCTGGTCCCCCCCCCCCCCAAAAAAAGTCTGACTCCTCCAGCTCTAAGGACGCTAAGGCACAGAGGAAGGTAGACCAGCTGCACTCACCCCCCCCCTCCTCCTCTCTCCCCCATCTGCCTCACCCTAACCCCCCCCCCATCTCTCCCTAGTACCGTCCCCTGCTGGCTGCTTGCTGCTGCTGCTGCTCAATGTTTAGATTGAAAACAACTGTTTGTGTTGTGATCTAACACAAACAGGAAGTGCCACCTCATTTCCTCAAGGGGGTCTAGGAAACCCCGCCCACCAGGCGTTCTAGAACGCCGATCCAGCCACTCAGATCGAAAAGGTCTCCCTTGCGGAGAAGAGTTTACGAACCCCCTCCTGCCTTAACTTGATTGCTTTTCTGAAGTCGGACTTATAATTTCATTTCCTACTCGACTCCTACTAAATTCATGTCTAATTCCATTACCCAGTATCCTCTCTTCTCCAAGCGCTCCGTAAAACCACGGAAATGAGAAGAGTTTCCCTTTCTCTCTCTCTCTGCCCTCTGCTTCCTGTCTGTGCGCTGCTGGGTGAATGACACTGTAAAAACGACAAGGCCCAGAATGCCCTGTGTTGTAGCCTTCGCACTTGTGTGTGTATGTGTGCTTCCCCCTCCCCGCTGGTGCATGTCCCCCCCCCCCCCCCAGGCTTACATGTCTGGCTCTTGTTGCTGGGGGCTGGTGCCGTGTCTGGGTGGAATGTTAGAATGGATCCTTCGCAAGGACGGTAGCTCCGCCCTCTCAACCCCTAACCCCCTAACTGAGCCACGCCCACCACCCCTCTGATTGGGTCTATGGTCCGTTCTCAAGGATCAACCACTGATCTCTAAACTGGTATATATGTAGATCATTGGGTGTGAGGTGGGGAGTGGGGGGGGGGGGGGGGGGGGTGCTTCTATGTCCTAAATGGCCCCCTAGCCCCTATCCCCTTCCACCCTTCATGGACATCTGAATGGAGAGGTTGAAGCCATCTAGTGAACCAGCTCCACCTGGCCTGCAGGGGGTGGTGTTTCTGCTGTATGGCTCAGCAGACCTTTCAGGTGGCCAGAAGCGTGGGGGGGTGAGGGGCTGGTGGGGTGTGGGTCTCTACTGGAAGAGGAGGTGTTTGACCAAGTCTGTCTCTCTCTCTCTCCCCCCCCCCCCCCCACACACACACACACACACACACACAGGCGGAGGAACGCCATGGCAACGTGGAGGAGAGACTGCGGCAGATGGAAGCTCAGCTGGAGGAGAAGAACCAGGAAATGCTCAGGGTGAGAGAGGGGGAGGGTCAAGGGTCAAGGCGACCAGACTGTCTGTCTGTCTGTCACTCAGGCTGTTGCCGGGCGGGAGCTGGGGAATGCTTGGAGACGGTGTTTTGATTGGTTTTTTTCTATGGAGACACATTTCTGCAAGATGCTCTTCATTCAGGAAATGACAGCTTATGATATTCATTCTCACATTCAAGTGAATGGTTGAAAATGAAACTTAGTTATTTCTGTAAGGCGTTACAGAAGGTAGGTGTTAATTATGTGTGTATGTACAGTACCAGTCAAAGTTTGGACACACCTTCTCATTCAATGGTTTTTCTTTATTTTCATGATTTTCTACATTGTAGATTAATATTGAAGACATCAAAACTATGAAGGAACACATATGGAATTATGTAGTAAACAAAAAAAACTAACAAACCAGAATATGTTTTATATTTTAGATTCTTCAAAGTAGCCACCTTTTGCTTTGATGACAGCTTTGCACACTCTTGGCAAGGTGTGTCCAAACTTTTGACTGGTACTATATATATATATATAGATATAGATAGATGTGTATATATATAGATAGATGTGTATATATCTAGATATTTATGTAAAGGTGAATGTGTTTCTCTCAGGCACGCCAGCGGGAGAAGATGAATGAGGAGCACAACAAGCGTCTGTCAGAGACGGTGGACAAGCTGCTGTCAGAGTCCAACGAGAGGCTGCAGCTCCACCTGAAGGAGAGGATGTCTGCCCTGGAGGACAAGGTACACACACACGCTCACACACACACAGAGACACACACATGCTCACACACACACACACACACACTGAGAGAGAGAGACACACACACAGAGACAGAGACACACATGCTCACACACACACACACACACACACACACACAGACAGACAGACAGACAGACAGACACACTACATAGACACACACACACAAGTGTTGTCCTGATAGCAACATTTTCCCCATGATACGACAGCAGGCCACGTATCACCATACCAAGTAGTATCACAATTACCTCTCTGAATGGACACAAATAAGAGGCTTCGTACAATATTCACATGACAACATGGAGTTGTCATCTATCCTGTCTCTCACACACACATTCCCCCTCTCTCACACACTCTCACTCTCTCATTCACACACACACACACATGACCCAAATGTCTCATGTCACACACATGCTGGATTGTGGGTCTTAAATTAAGTGGTCCAACTCCATAATCTTCAGATTAACGTCAGCAGTTAGATGGGGGCAGAATTCATAAACATGTTTTAACATGCGCAGAAACTGTTTTTCTGTTCGTTATGAAAACAAATTCCAGTAGAATCATGATACGGTAACATGGTTTCCCATAACCTTGGTATTGTAAGTGTCATATGGCTTTGGTACCACGATATGCCGTTGGTAGACAGACAGTCAGACACTCTCTCTCCCTCTCTCTCTCTCCTGTCTCTCTCTCTTCTGTCTCTCTCTCTCTCCTGTCTCTCTCTCTCTCTCCTGTCTCTCTCTCTCTCTCCTGTCTCTCTCTCTCTCTCTCTTCTGTCTCTCTCTCTGTCTGTCTCTCTCTCTCTCTCACACTCTTTCTGAGGACTAGTTTGTGTTTCTCCTTCTCCAGAACGCTCTGATCAGGGACCTGGAGCACACTAAGAAGCTGGTGGAGGAGGCGCACCACGAGAAGGAGCAGCTGCTCATCCAGATAGAGACCATGAGGGCGGAGAGCGAGCAGGGTCGCAGCAGGAGCAACTCACTGCTGCATCATGGGTAAGCACGGCCCGCTGCGCCCCTATTGGCTGACTGGGGGCCTCGTCAATACATGATTGGCTTTTCTTCTGTCTCTCTCTCTGACTAATGCTCTTCTCTCTTTCTGATTGTGTGTGTGTGTGTGTGTGTGTGTGTGTGTGTGTCTCTCTCCAGGCGGTCTCACCTGGGCAGCACCCCAGACTTCAGGTACCCAGTCTCCGCCTCCTCTATGATGGACAGCCATTCGGACCACTACGGCAGCGCCCTGGTGCTGAGACGGCCCCAGAAGGGGAGGGTCGCCGCTCTCCGGGACGAACCCTCCAAGGTGGGTCCTTACCGTGTGTGTGTGTGTAAGGAACATCTGTGTGTGGGAGGAGCATCTGTGTGTGTGTGTGTGGAAGGAACATCTGTGTGTGTGTGTGTGGGAGGAGCATCTGTGTGTGTGTGTGTGTGTGGAAGGAACATCTGTGTGTGTGTGTGTGGGAGGAGCATCTGTCTGTCTGTCTGTGTGTGTGTGTGTGTGTGTGTGTGTGTGTGTGTGTGTGTGTGTCGTGTTAGGACTAAGCTGTAGTCAAGAAATGATTTCTCCCTCTCCTCCTCCTCCTCCTGTTCTTCTCTGATTTGAGTCCTGTTTGATCTGTTTCTCTCCGTCTCTCTCCCTCTCTGTGCTTCCCCTCGGGACATCAGAGGCATGTAAGTCATCGTGTGGGGGTGGTGGTGATGATGATGATGATGATGCTTTTGGTCTTCAGCCTTCAATGTTTGTTTGCCTTTGCAGTGTATGGACAACTGGTGTTCTCTTCCTTCCTTAAGTATCAAACTAACCTCTCTCTCTCTCTCTCTTTCTCTCTCTTTCTCTCTCTTTCTCTCTCTCTGTCTCTCTCTGTCTGTCTCTCTCTCTCTCTTTCTCTCTCTCCCTCTTTCTCTCTCTCCGTCTCTCTCTGTCTCTCTCTCTCCATCTCTCTCCATCTCTCCCCCCCCCCCTCCTTTCTTCCCTCTCTCTCCCCCTCCCTCTCCCCAGGTCCAGACCCTGAACGAGCAGGAGTGGGAGCGGGTGCAGCAGGCTAACGTCCTGGCCAACGTGGCCCAGGCGTTTGAGAGCGACCTGGATGTCTCGGACCTGGAGGACGACGACCGCGAGACCATCTTCAGCTCCGTGGACCTGCTGTCGCCGGCCGGTCAGGCCGACGCCCAGACCCTCGCCCTCATGCTGCAGGAGCAGCTGGACGCCATCAACAACGAGATCAGGTATTGGCCAGGAGAGAGATTATAGTATCAGTCCTGTCGATTGGCCAGAGAGTTGTATTCGGGGGGGGGGGACAGTTGGCCTATGATACCACCAGTCCTCTAGAAACACTGTGATAGGACCCCCATGGTACTGTATAGCCCAAACAACAGTATCCCTCCCTCTCTCTCTGCCCCTCCTTCCATCCCCCCTTCCCTCTCTCTCCCCCCCTCCCTCCGGCGCTCCAGGATGATCCAGGAGGAGAAGGAGAATACGGCCCAGCGGGCGGAGGAGATCGAGTCGCGGGTGGGCAGCGGAGACAGCCTGGGGGGCCGCTTCCGCTCCATGAGCTCCATCCCCCCCCCCTCCCTGGGCGGAGGCTCCTCCTTGGGGGGCTCTCCCCCCGGGTCGGGCCACAGCACCCCCCGCCGCATCCCCCGCAGCCCCAACCGGGAGGTGGACCGCATGGGGGTCATGACCCTGGTGAGAGACTCCCCCCCCCCCCCCCTCCCTCCCCCACACAGCTCACACTCCGTCTTCTTCAGGCTCTATCATCCCTTTTTAGCTCCATCCATCCGTCTTCCCTCCATCCATATTGATGGGGCTGTCCCCCCCCCCTCTCATCCTGCCGGTTCATCCCCCTCTCCTCCTCGTCTCAAAGTAGCACCACGTCCTCCATCATCTTGTCTTCCGTCTCTCCTCTCCAAAGTGTAGCCGTCATTTTGTCAAGGACTTTTGCCGGCTTGCTTTCTGTTCACCCGTTCTGCTGTAGACAGATCACTGCCGGTCCCGGTCCCTTCATCCTGGTTCATAGCTGTTGTGTGAGACCGACCCACGGCCATTTAAATGTGTTGTTTTTGTTGTTTTTATTCATGTTTAAACGATGTCAATGTTTAAGACCTGTTCTTTTGTTTTTAACCAAGTGTTTTGTCATCAATGTAGTTCCCTGCACCGTAGGTTTGTTTAGTACAACTCACACCGTGTGTGTGTGTGTGTGTGTGTGTGTGTGTGTGTGTGTGTGTGTGTGTGTGTGTGTGTGTGTGTGTGTGTGTGTGTTCCCGACGCCCCCCCAGCACTACTGCTATGACCCCTACATGATCCAGAGTTCCATGTCCCACCAGACAGTAGCTTACCTGCCCTACCCCCCTGCTAGCTTTGTGTCCCCCCCTGCCTACAGCTATAGCTATGCTCCACACTACTTCCAGGTACCCCCCCCCCCCGCTCCCCTCCTCTCCTCCCCAGGGTGGGTGCAGCCAGTCTGGGGTCACACTCACACACACACCAGCCTCTGTCTGTGTAACCTCCAGCGGTCACTTGTTGCCTCTAGGTTAAATGCAGACCCCAGAAATCAACGGTGGTCTTTATAACGGGTTATGGTTAGGGCTAGGGCTATAATGGGTTATGGTTAGGGCTAGGGCTATAATGGGTTATGGTTAGGGCTAGGGCTATAATGGGTTATGGTTAGGGCTAGGGCTATAATGGGTTATGGTTAGGGCTAGGGCTAACCCTAACCCTGTTGGGCTAGTTTGATTCAACCCTCTGTGTTAGATCTAGACCCCCCCCTCCAAGACAGCCACGCTAATGTTCGATTTCACCCTGGAACGTTTTGTCACGTTTCACTCTCCTCTCGTCCCCGTCCCCCCCTCCTCCTCCCTTACTGCCTTTTATAGCACTAATCTCTTCCTGCCTCGGCCTCCCTCGCTAAACAAGTGATTACCTCTTTTTTCTGCTGGAGGAGGGGGAGGAGGAGGAGGAGGAGGAGGAGGGGGGGAGGAGGAGGAGGAGGAGGAGGAGGGGGGGAGGAGGAGGAGGAGGAGGAGGAGGAGGAGGGGAGGAGGAGGAGGGGGAGGAGGAGGAGAGCCTCCCATGAAACTATGTGCCTCTCTCTGATGGTTCGTTGCCCCAGGCGATGCCAGGTCTGAGGCAGCCGTTTCCCATGGCGATGCCCGGTCTGTGGCAGCCGTTTCCCATGGCGATGCCCGGTCTGAGGCAGACGTTTCCCATGGCGATGCCCGGTCTGTGGCAGCCGTTTCCCATGGCGATGCCCGGTCTGAGGCAGCCGTTTCCCATGGCGATGCCCGGTCTGAGGCAGACGTTTCCCATGGCGATGCCCGGTCTGAGGCAGCCGTTTCCCATGGCGATGCCCGGTCTGAGGCAGCCGTTTCCCATGGCGATGCCCGGTCTGAGGCAGCCGTTTCCCATGGCGATGCCCGGTCTGAGGCAGCCGTTTCCCATGGCGATGCCCGGTCTGAGGCAGCCGTTTCCCATGGCCAGTCCTGGGTGAAACACGCCTGTCCTTCAGGCCTGTTGTTATTGGCCATTTTAGCTCCAACGCCACCAACTTAATCTCCATGCTGAAAGACACCCGCCCATTAGCACTATAGCCACTGCTGTTGATTCACACACAGGTGTGTGTGTGTGTGTCTGTGTGTGTCTGTGTGTGTTGTGTGTGTGTGTGTGTGTGTGAATATGACCCCAGAGCTGCCCCCCCCCCCCCCCGGAGTGTGTTATTGCAGTGGATTTCACCCTCTACTCCCCACCCTAACCTTTGACCTTTTATAGTGTGACTCCCCCCACTCCCTCTATGGCCCTGGTCAGACACTAGGGTCTGGGGGGGATGGGGGGGATGAAGGGATGTGTGTGTGGGGGGGGTGGGGGGATGTGTGTGTGGGGGAGGTGGGGGGATGTGTGTGTGGGGGGGGGTGGGGGGATGTGTGTGGGGGGGGTGGGGGGGACTGTGTGTGTGGGGGGGGTGGGGGGGACTGTGTGTCTCTAACATGGTTGGCTCACCTTGTTTTTATTCTCAACAGCATGTTGGAACTCTGCTTTTTTACTGTGTGTGTCTCCTTGTTTCTCGTGTGTGTCTGCTTGCTTGTTTTTGTGTGTGTGTGTGTGTTCTGCTGCTGCTGGTAGTGCTGTGTGTGTGTGTGTGTGTGTGTGTGTGTGTGTGTGTGTGTGTGTGTGTTCTGCTGCTGCTGGTAGTGCTGTGTGTGTGTGTGTGTGTGTGTTCTGCTGCTGCTGGTAGTGCTGTGTGTGTGTGTGTGTGTGTGTGTGTGTGTGTGTGTGTGTGTGTGTGTGTGTGTGTGTGTGTGTGTGTGTGTGTGTGTGTGTGTGTGTGTGTGTGTGTGTGTGTGTGTGTGTGTGTGTGTGTGTGTGTGTGTGTTCTGCTGCTGCTGGTAGTGCTGTGTGTGTGTGTGTGTTCTGCTGCTGCTGGTAGTGCTGTGTGTGTGTGTGTGTGTGTGTGTGTGTGTGTGTGTTCTGCTGCTGCTGGTAGTGCTGTGTGTGTGTGTGTGACTAATGTCCTCTCTTCTCTCCTCTTCTGCTGCCATGCTTCAGCCTAGTGACCTGCGCAAACACCGCAGGAAGGTAATCTAATCTAGAGATCACGCCCCCGCTCTCTCTGGACCCCCGTTCACCCCCTAATCCCATGACCTCTACATCCTCCTGCCCCCCCCCCCAAGCATCCAACCCCCACTTCCCTAACCTCTTGACCCCCTCACCTCTAAAAACTCTTACCCAAACCATGACCCTTCACAACCAAAACCATCTCCCCCTACACCTTTTGAACGCTCCTGAATTCTCCCCATTCCCCCAAGACATTCCCCCTACCATTCTCCCCCCACCCCTAAACCTAGACCATACTCCCTACCATCCCCTCCCCACCCCTAAACCTAGACCATACTCCCTACCATCCCCTCCCCACCCCTAAACCTAGACCCTAGTCCTGTTCTGTCTTGGTGGTGTGTTGTCATTAGACATATAGTTCTAGAACCCTGACCCTCCATGTGTTCCTGCCCCAGGGTTCCGCCCCTGTGTTCCCGTGGCAGTGTTCTGACTCCTATTCTGCCGTCCACTTCCAGTGCCAGAATACGAGGCACTTTAACAAGTCAGTCAGCCCGTCGCTGCAGGCTGCCCACGCCCTCGCCCTCGCCCACGCCCACGATCTGCCAGGGGATCTGTTTTTATATCCTCCCTTCTACTTTGGTTTATGGATTCTTTTGTAAATAAAGTTTTTATTAGGTTTTCCTTTTCTTTTTTTTTAAGCCGAATTCAAATAAAAACAGCGTTAAAAATAATCATAAAAGATGCAAATAAAATTCTACGGCACAAAACAAAACTTTGTACAGTATAATAACATTAATCCTAACATCCATACAGAAATGGGTTTATTTAGTCTGGATTTACAGCCCCGGAGTGGCTCTCTTGGGTTGTTATAGACGGGCTTGGGAGTCAGACTGCTGTCTATAGAAATATCCAGGTCAGGAAGGCTTTTTACCCTCCTCCTGACCTCCTCCCTGTACTGGAACACTGTGAGGAGCAGCGGAGGACTAACTGAACCTAGTTGGTTCTGTTTTCTTCAGGGTTTTTTTCCCCGCTACTTGGTTTACAGAGTATGTCGCCAACTTGGTCCAGAAAAGGACAAGGCCACTTTTAGATCACTCTCTCTTCACAGTCCTCTCCCTCCTCTCCCTCCTCCTCCTCCTCCGTACAAAAGTGTCCAATGACAGAGTGTTCTGTACTAACCCCCCCCCCCCCCCCCCTCCCTCCCTCCAGTCTGCGCAGGACGACAAGGCCACCATTCGGTGCGAGACGTCGCCCCCCACCACGCCGCGCTCCATGCGCCTCCACAAGGGGGCAGGCTACACCGCCAGCCACGAGGACATCCGCGACATGCGTGGGTAAGGCCACGCCCACATGACCCCCGACCCCTAACCCATCACTTACTCTATCTTTTCTACTCCGCATCAAAACGGACCGCGTCCCAAAACCAGTGTCACCTTATAACTTGTTTTCCCCTGTGTCTCTCTCTCTCTCTCTCTCTCTCTCTCTCTCCCTCTCCCTCCCTTCCTCTGTCTCTCAGTATCGCCGCCCTGCAGGACGGTCAGGGTAGTAACCCCAGCAGCAGTAACAGCAGTCAGGACTCCCTCAACAAGGCGGCCAAGAAGAAGAGCATCAAGTCCTCCATCGGCCGTCTGTTTGGAAAGAAGGAGAAGGGCCGGCCGGGGGTCCCAGGCAAGGACCCCCCCAGCCAAGGTCAGTCCCCCCCCTGCCCCTGTCCTCCCCCTCTCTCCCCCTCCAGACTCTAGCAGGTAGGGATGGCCGGGGGTCCCAGGCAAGGAGGAGGGTGGGGGGTGTAAGGCAAGGGTGCTGCAGTCCCAAGTACTTCTAACCCTAACCTGACCCTAGGAATACATCTTCTCCAAAGTCATGCAACTTGTCGGTGAGAGTGTTGGTGTTTTTCTGACTGTTTTACCAACCTCTCCTCTTCCCGCCAGCCGGGACCCCCGAGGCGGAGAACTCCCCCAAGGACGGCCTGGGGGGCATGGGCACCCTGGGCGGCCCCGCTGAGAAGAACAGGAAGCTGCAGATGAAGTAGGTGTCTCCCCACTTCCTGCCGTAGACGTACCAAGTTGTATCCGAGTGTATTTGTCATGACATCATATACGAGTGTGCAACGCAGCGCTTAAGGCAGAGCAGCTCTCCGACGCCAGTCACAGCCATCCAGAACCAGGAGGGAGTACCACTGATCTCGACCCCTTAGAGAGGTCACCGGACAGCAGATTGAACTGTAGCTGCTTGAGTGCTTCTGTCCCATGTCCAGGTTGTTTGGATGGTTTTTGCCCGACGTAGATATGCCTGTTCCAGAGCTGCCATCGTAGATCCGGCTGTACTAGATCTGCTCACAGCACCGTAGTGGCCCCAGTGTCGCTCCCCCTGCCACCCAGCCAGCCAGCCAGCCAGCGCTCTCACTCACAGCAGCCTGCCACCCAGCCAGCCATGACCCCCCCACATAACCCCCCCACCCCACCTCAGCTCCACGTTATCACACTGAAATTCAAATCTAGCCCCTGGCCTCTAACTCTTCTGCACTGTATAGGGTTGAGAGTTAGGGGAGGCTGGTGGAGGTAGAAATCCATGCATTACAATGAGCCCATCCTCCGATTTCTACCTCCGCCAGCCTCCCCTGGTCGAGGGCTAGGGGATTCAGCTACCCTACCATGGTGTGGATCACTGAAACTCTTCATTTCATACCCTGTCATTTTGATGGTCTAATTTCCCCCCCAATTTCTTTGCAATAATCAATCGAAGGATTATTTGATCGTAGTTGATCACCAACGCATAGTTCATTAACATAAACATTAGTTATCACTAGTCTGTGCTTTGTTTGTAGACCTAAGTTGCCTAGTTTTGCTTTTTGATCACTCTTTCATTTGCTTCAGTTCATTCTTTTTATTTTGCTGATTCTCCCCCACTTGTTTTATTTCATCCCCCTCTCATTCCATCTGTAGTCCAAAGACAGGGTAAGTGCCTCCATGTTGCTTGTGCTTTGCCCTCACTGCCCTCTCTCACGGTTGGCTTCCCGCCGCCCTCACTAGCTCTGCTAGGACCTCAGACAGCCGTCCTCCTACATGCCTGGTGTATTTCTTACTGCTCTTCCCTACTTTGAGACCTCAACTAACAGGAATGTGCCTGCCCCCCGTTTATGATGTTGTAAAGCTCTCTGAGTCGTGTCTGTTGTTAAACTGGAATAGGATGAAGCTGCCTCTTTACACTGGTCTAGGGTCAGTTAACCATTTCCTCCCTACTGGGGAAGATCCAGATTTTGACCTGGTAAGCTGATCTCAGATCTGTGTTTAAAGGCAGCTTTTACTGAGAACTTGTTAACTTTCCTTGCCAGGTTTAGCTCTGCTTATGTGGATACTTTCACTGCCAACTGGTTGTCATCGGTCTAAGAAATAGGTGGCGTAGAGCACCACCTAGTGGCAAACAATTGACATTTCTGTCATTCTGAAATTCTTGAATATTTGACTTGTTTGTACTGAAGAGCTGGTGAAGCTGGTGTAACTGTCTCTCTTGCTCTGTCCCCTGGTCCTGATCTGTCTCTCTTGCTCTGTCTCCTGGTCCTGATCTGTTTCTGTATCTGTATGTCCTGTGGGGTCCACATCCTCACCTCTTCAACCTTTTACCTCAGCATGTTAACAAGAATGTATGTATGTATGTGTGTGTGTGTGTGTGTGTGTGGTGGTTGTGTGTGTGTGTGTGTGTATGTTGTGGTTTGTGTGTGTGTAGTGTGAAATGTTGCATTTTGGTGTGCTGGTTGGGGTGTGTGTGTGTGTGTGTGTGTGTGTGGTGCGCTCTACGTGAATGTGTTTGTGATGCTCTTCGTTTTTCTAATGTGTGTGTAGGGGTGGAAGGAGGTGTGTGCGTGCGTACGTGCGTGTGTGTGTTTCTCTAACCCTGTGTATTGTTTTAGGCATGAGCTGCTGGAGGAGGCTCGCAGGCAGGGCCTGCCCTTCGCCCAGTGGGACGGCCCTACTGTGGTGGTCTGGCTCGAGGTGAGACACTCACACACACACACACCAACCCACACACACTTAAAACATCAAACCAAACTGGAGTTTGCATGATCATTGATATTACTGAATGATGTCCAACAATGTTGTCTCTCTGTCCTGCTCCTCTTTCTTATGCCCTCCCTCCCTCCCTCTCTCTCCTCCCCCCATCTTTCTCTCCCCCCTCTCCTCTGCCCCCCTCTTCTCCCCCTCCCCGCATCTCTCCTCACCCTCTCTCTCCTCCCCGCATCTCTCCCTCCTCTCCTCCCCGCATCCCTCCCTCTCCTCCCCCATCTCTCCCTCCCTCTCCTCCCCCCCAGCTGTGGGTGGGCATGCCGGCCTGGTACGTGGCAGCGTGTCGTGCCAACGTGAAGAGCGGTGCCATCATGTCTGCCCTGTCGGACACGGAGATCCAGAGGGAGATCGGCATCAGCAACCCTCTGCACCGCCTCAAACTACGCCTGGCCATCCAGGAGATCATGTCCCTCACCAGCCCCTCTGCCCCCCCCACCTCCAGAACGGTAGGACCACACACACACACACACACACACTCTCACACAGAGAGACACACACACACTCTCACACAGAGACACACACACACACACACACTCTCTCTCACACAGAGAGAGACACACACACACTCTCTCTCTCACACAGAGAGAAAGACACACACACACTCACACAGAGAGACACACATGAATACATAGATACACACGCATACCACCTCTCTCTCTCTCTCTCTCTCAGCAGCAGTGGACCTTTAGCCTTCTGTCTAACCGCCCTCCGCCCTATCTGATTGGAGCATGCCACTGTCAATCTAACAATCAAATACCGAATAACTAACTTGCACAACCAATCACAATGCACAGTGCACTCACCACTCTAGTAGAGGAGGGACTTGATGGTCACATTATTGTAGACATTGTAGATTGTCGCTCTTTTGGATTAAATCATTTTGCCTCATAATAACAATGGACAATGCCTTGTGCTTTTTGGTTTTCTTCCACTATTCCTTCCCTCCCTCTCTCCCTCCTTCCCTCCCTCCCCTCCTTCCCTCCCTCCCTCCCCTCCTTCCCTCCCTCCCTCCCCTCCTTCCCTCCCTCCCTCCTTCCCTCCCTCCCTTCCCTCCTTCCCTTCCTTCCCTCCCCTCCTCCCTCCCCTCCTTCCTTCCCTCCCTCCCCTCCTTCCTTCCCTCCCTCCTTCCTTCCCTCCCTCCCTCCTTCCTTTTCTTGTTTTTTTTTTAATTACCTCACTCCTTTCTCTCCTCCTCTCTCACAAAATCGCGTCACTTGTGATTCGTTGTTGGGTGTCACATGATCAGTCCACGGGGAACGTTTGGGTCACACACGAGGAGATGGAGACTCTGGCGGCCACGCCCCCCACGGTTAGTCTGATTGGGCCGTCACTGGAGCCGGCCCCGCCCACTGGTGACAGTTAGTTAGTTGTCTAGTAGTTGGGTGTTTAGTCGTGTTGTCACTCCCGCTGTGTGTGTGTGTGTGTGTGTGTGTGTTAGGATAATGTGGTTTTGTGTTTGAGTGTGTGTCTGTGTTACGCTCTGTCTCTGAATGCTTTTGGTGTTGGTGGATGTGGGTGTTGGTGTTGGTGGATGTTGGTGTTGGTTGGTGGATGTTGGTGTTGGTGGGTGTGTGTTGGTGGATGTGTGTGTTGGTGTTGGTGGGTGTGTGTGTTGGTAGATGTGTGTGTTGGTGTTGGTGGGTGTGTGTGTTGGTAGATGTGTGTGTTGGTGGTGGGTGTGTGTTGCGTGTGTCCTTCCTCGTGGACTCTGGTGGTAGAACTCTGGTAGGTTGACCCATTTAGACTCTACTTTGTCTTTGCCAGTTTGATTGACAGTTCCATTGAACCTGGCCTCAAGCCCAGGGCAGTCAGAAAGGTCCTGATTGGTCGTCAAAAATGTTCCTAGGACCCGAGCAGTTAGTTACCTACGGCCTATTTATGACATATTTCCTTATCAAGCCTATTTATAACACGATAATAGGAATGCTTTATTACATTGTCCTGCTCAGGCTATTTTGCCTGGTCGCCTACTAACTCAACTCACTCAGCATGTGTTAATATAATAATATAATAATAATAATAATGATATACACCATTTAGCTGATGCTTTTATCCAAAGCGACTTACATTGCAGTGAGGTCATACATTTTTCAGTATATATGGTCCTAGCGGGAACATGTTGGACCTCCAGTACCAGGTAAATGTACAGTACCGGGTAAACGTACAGTACCAGGTTTACAAACAGCTGAGGACTGTAGAATTAAGCTCTAGCCCCCTCTGTTCCATGTTCTCCTGTCTGATGAGTGGATGTCTGACCAGAGATTGATTAACAGTGTGTGTGTGTGTGTGTGTGTGTGTGTTGCATGTGGGGATGTCTGACCAGAGGTGGATTAACAGTGTGTGTGTGTGTGTGTGTGTGTGTTGCATGTGGAGCTGTCTGTCTAACCCACGCCTCACTAACTAACCCACACTTCTCTTCTCTCTCACCATGCTAACGCTAACCATGCTAACACCAGGAGGATGAGGAGGGCAGCTGGGCCGAGGTTGGCACACACACCTCTGTGTCTCTGATCACCTGTCTCTCACACACACCTCTGTGTCTGATCACCTGTCTCACACACACACCTCTGTGTCTGATCACCTGTCTCACACACACCCCTCTTTGTCTCTGATCGCCTGTTACACACACACACACCTCTGTCTCTGATCACCTGTCAAACATACACCTCCCTGTCTCTGTGTCTGATCACCTGTCAGGACCCTTGTTTTTAATGTCTGCTTGATTCAAGTGAACGACACATCACTAGTCCCCCACGTATTAATGAGTCAGATCACGGATCCCCAGACATCCCTACGCAGGAACGGCTACACGTCCTTACGTCACCGTCTCCGGTGTTGTTCCTCAAACTGCACCTCCTCCTCCGCCTCTGTCTCCTTTCAGTCAAGTTTATGTCGTTTACCACAGATAGCTTCATGAAAAGACACGCGGACTCACTCCAGAACAACTCTGAGGGAAACACGAGCCAGGGCTTGAGGTTTTTCTGGCTTTCTCGAGCACACACAGAGACAGTAGGCCACACGAGTTTCACTTCCCACGCCGTCGACCCTGCATGCAAATCTAGCGGTCGTCAGAGTAGTGAGGATGTCCCGGTCTTTACCGGCCTCCGCGCAGCGAGGATACTGTGGTCGCCTCAGCGATGCCCACGCTGATAAGGTTTCTGGACCAAACCCCTGTGGTGACTCACGTTTCCTGTTTAGCAGCGCTGTCGTCTGCGGCAGCAACAGCAGAGATTTATTTATTATTTCGCAGTTTAGAAGTTGTTTACGTTTGTTAGGCTGCTTCCTTCCTCTCCCGGCCTATCAGAGAAGAGATCAGTCTCCTACTCCCACAGTGGCGTACTTTGATCTGTAGTAGCGTGGTTGCAGCACACGCACACGCTCACACAGACATGCACACACACACAGACACACACTCACTCACACACAGACACACGCACACACTCACACAGACATGCACACACACACAGACACACACTCACTCACACACAGACACACACACACACTCACACAGACACACGCGCACACATACACACACAGACACAGACACACACAGACACACTCACACACACACACGCCCGCACACAGACACACACCCACACAAGGCTGCGGTGAGGGTGGTTTCCTTCACTTTCATACCTGCGGTAGTAGGTAGTAGCAGTTCTCTTTTTACAGCGGTTCGCTTCGGTCTCTAAACTTTGTATATCCCTGCCATCCCCTGAACACACACACACACACACACACACACACACACTCACACACTGACCAGGCTCCCGTCCCTCCCTGTCCAGACGCTGGCGTATGGGGACATGAACCACGAGTGGATTGGAAACGAGTGGCTGCCCAGCCTGGGCCTGCCTCAGTACCGCAGCTACTTCATGGAGTCCCTGGTGGACGCCCGCATGCTGGACCACCTCACCAAGAAGGACCTGAGGGGACAGCTCAAAATGGTGGACAGCTTCCACAGGTACTGAGCCAAAATGGTGGACAGCTTCCACAGGTACTGAGCCAAAATGGTGGACAGCTTCCACAGGTACAGAGCCAAAATGGTGGACAGCTTCCACAGGTACAGAGCCAAGATGGCGGACAGTTTCTACATGGGGGGGGGGGAACCCGACAAAACAAGATGATGTCATAGTTTCTACATGAGTTTGATACTGTTCCTCATTCTATCCCGTGCATCACAATGAGCCTGTCCTCCGATTTCTACCTCCGCCAGCCTCCCCTGGTGTAGAGCATGGTTGAATCCTCTCTCTCTGTAACAGGAACAGTTTCCAGTGTGGGGTGATGTCTCTGCGGAGGCTGAACTACGACAGGAAGGAGCTGGAGAGGCGGCGTGACGAAGCCCAGCTGGACGTCACAGGTGATAACCAAGGTGAGTACTAACCAGCTGGAGGTCACAGGTCGTAACCAGGGTGGTAACCGACCAGCTGGAGGTCACAGGTCGTAACCAGGGTGGTAACCGACCAGCTGGAGGTCACAGGTCGTAACCAGGGTGGTAACCGACCAGCTGGAGGTCACAGGTGGTAACCAGGGTGGTAGTGTCCAGCCAAGGATAATCTGGGCCGTGGAATACGTATAACAATGACCTGATACATACAGTGACTTCAGAAAGTTACAGACTCAATTTAAAACAGATTAAATGTTGTTTTTGTTGCTGTCAATCCACACACAATACCCCATAATGACATGTAAATGAGGTATTTCTGTATTTCAATTTGAATACATTTGCGGAAATTTCTAAAAATGTGTCATTATGGGGTATTGTGTGTGGATTGATGAGTCTATAACACAACAAAATGAGGAAAAAGTGAAGGGGTCCCAATACTTTACTAAGTATCCCCCCACCCCCTCCACCCCACCCCACCCCCCCTAACGGTGGTCCCTCTCCTGGCAGACGTGCTGGTGTGGACCAACGAGCGTCTGATGAGCTGGGTCCAGGCCATGGGCCTGAAGGAGTACGGCAACAACCTCCTGGAGAGCGGCGTCCACGGGGCCCTGCTGGCGCTGGACGAGACCTTCGACCACAACGCCCTGGCCCTGCTGCTGCAGATCCCCATGCAGAACACACAGGTACGCACACACACACACACACACACACACACTGTTGCAGGACACACAGGTACACACACACTGCTGTAGATCCCCATGCAGAACACACAGGTACGTACACAGACACTGCTGCAGGACACACAGGTACGCACACACACACTGCTGCAGAACACACAGGTACACACACACAAACACACACTGCTACATATCCACACAGAGGTACACACACACTGCTGCAGATCCACATGCAGAAAACACAGGTATACACACACACACACACACACACTGCTACATATCCCCACACAGAACACACAGGTATACACACACACACACACGTTTCTCCTTAGCTCCACACCAATGTCCAGTATGACCATGTCCTGTCTTCCTCCCCCTCTGCAGGCGAGAGCAACTCTGGAGAGGGAGTACAACAGCCTGCTGTCTATCGGCACAGAGAGGAGGGTGGACGAGGTAACCCCCCCCCCCCCTCAGAACAAACTCTCTCTCTCTCTCTCTCTCTCTCTCTCTCTCTAAAACACACACACACACACACACATACACATTAACCAAAGAGATGAACCACTGTTGAGAGACAGAGGACCCTGACAGCTTTGCTTACACAGATCTCCTCTTCTTCTCTTTCTTCCCTTGCTTGCTTCCCTCCGTCCCTTTCTCTCTCTCTCTCACCATCCCTCTGTCTGTCCCTCCATCCCTCTCTCACCATCCCTCTGTCTGTCCCTCCATCCCTCTCTCACCATCCCTCCGTCTCTCCCTCCATCCCCCTGTCCCCCTCTCTCTCTCTCCCTCCATCCCTCCGTCCCTGTCCTCAGGATGATGATAAGAACTTCCGGCGTGCCCCCTCCTGGAGGAAGAAGTTCCGGCCCAAAGACACGCGGGGGGGGATGTCCCCCGGCTCCTCCGACACCCTGCCCGCCAACTTTAGAGTGACCAATAGCAGCGCAGCGTCCCCCTCCACGCTGCCAAAGAGGAGCCCTATGGACGGTACGCACAGTAGGGATGGGGGGGGGGGGAGGGGGGGAGCATGGGGGGGGGGGGTGTGTGAGAGAGAGAGGGAGAGAGAGAGTGTGTGCATGAGTTTAATACAGTATTAGAAATCTCTCGATGTCTTGTCATGTGATCGATGATGCGACCTTGTGACTTCACAATGTGTTGAGCGTTCTTTCTCTGCTTCAGCGCGTTTGACGGCTGAGCTTGTGTGTGCGTGTGTGTGAGAGCTTGTGTGTGTGTGTGTGCGCGTGTGCAAGAGCTTGTTTGTGTGTGTGTGTGTGCTTTGTGTGAGATCTTGAGTGACTAACGGCACGTCTTTGCATGGTGTTTGGCCTGGCTGCAGGGAGTCAGTCTGCAACACAGAGGCTGGACACTGCCACAGTCAGGACCTACTCCTGCTAACACACAACACACACGGTAAGTTTACACACACACACACATACTCACTGACACAAACACACCACACATACACATACTCCCTGACACAAACACACCACATACTCACTGACACAAACACACACACACACAGTTAGTGTTATGTAGAAATCAGTAGGCCCTTGAGTCAGCCAGGATAGTGTGTCTCCTCATAGTGCAGAAGCTCTGTGTCCTGGTCCCAGTGAACAGTTGGAGTGGTCCGGTGGTGAAACAGGAGACAGTGAACCAGACAGAGAACAGCTTGTCCTGAACGCAGGGACGGAAGCATGGCGCCACTGCTGCATCTGTTATAACACACACACACACACACACACACACACCTTCAGTATGCAATACACACCTCATGGCAGAATGACTCTTTTCCCCCTAGTGGACAGAAAGCAGAAAGCAGCTTTTTGTATCTGAATTCTTGGCTATAATAACGCATGTCTACGCCTCTCCTTCTCCTCATTCCTTTTGCTTTTCTGTCCTCCCTCTCTGGCTGCTCTCCTGCTTCTCTCTGCCTCTCTCTCTCTCTCTCCCCCTCTCTCTCTCCTTCTCTTTTCTCAGTTTATCCTCATTATTTCTATAGGTGACTATTGGTCGGAGGATGAGGGGGACTTCCCCTCTGTCAGGACCGGATGTTGACCTGCGAGGACACTAAAGAGATTTTATATCACAGAGAACCAACCAACCACCTAGCAATGTTGTCACCAATCTCAATACCCCTAGAGGACACATCTTAGATTTATCAATGTTTATTATTGTATTTATGTAAGCCGATGGGACATTTCATTGATTTTAGATTTGTTATCTTGTATCTCTGTTTGCCCCCCCCTCACCTAAATCACCCCCTCCCTCCCTCCCTTTTTAAACCTCCTCCCACTGTGCCCTTATTAAGCTCTACTCTCTCAGATGTAACTGAATGTTTCAACTGTCTGGAGTTTGTATATTTATATCGACAGACATTTATCTAATCTTTTTTATAATCATGATCTTGTATTTGACCAGATGTACGTTTCTTTTCTCCTTGATTTTGATTTTTAAATCATTGAATTCAAGTGACTTTAATATGTGATATAACTTAATTTTATCCCCCTCCCCCTTTGCCCTTCTCATCCTTAGTAATTCTCAGCATATCAACGGTGATTTATTTGTAAATGCAGCTCTTTAGGTCAATAGTTTTTGTGAATATCAGAAAAATTGCTGGAGATATCAGACTGACTTTGTTGTTTCACAAACTGCTGAATGCTGAGGCCGCCTCGCACCGAACTGTAACCAAGGGCAACCAGGGCTCCCGGTGTTGGTGGCAACGGAAGACACACGTGAAGCAATTCTTTATTTTTTCCTTCTCCTCATTTTCTTTCCTACGATACCAAAATGAAACTCTTGAAAAGAAAAAAAAACGCAAACAAAAGCCATAAACGGTAGCGAAGACGAGGGCTAATGAGCGAAGACGTGGTGATGGAGAACACCCAGGTTCTCTGGTCGACCTCGCATGCCGACACTCTCCATTCCTCCCCCTCCTCCCCCCTCTCCTCCCCTCCTCCCCCCTCTCTCTCCCTGCCTTCCTCTGGAGAACACGCGTGGAGGCCCACATGCGTGTGAAGACGTATATGCGTGTGGCTCTCCTTCGACGGACCAACTTCACTGTGGCCTCTACCGATCCTCGCCGAGGCGCTGGGATCCCCCACAAACCTTTAAGAAAACGCTTTGTACGAGACTAGAGACTTCTAATCGAGCCTTATCGCTTCTTCTCTTCTCTTCTATCCTTCCTCTGTTCTTATTTATTCTTCATTCTTCTTGTGTGTTTTGTCGCTCCTTTTGTTTTTTGTTTTTTTGTTTTTTTTAGAAGTCGCCACGTTTCTTTTATTTTTTCTGAGCGTGGCGAAGCTGTTTCGTTGTTTCAGCTGGTGATGTCATGAACACAGGTTCCTCAATACTTTTGCGAGTCAAATACTGTCATGGAACCGAAGACTTTTGTCCCCTACCACCACCCTTACATAGTTACGTTAACTGTTTCCTCCCCTTGTGATTTAGTCATTTCTGCTCAATGCAAATCATGTTACTGTCCTGTTTTTAAATCGTCTTCTTATTCACCTCATTTTAAATTCTCCTGATCTTGTAACAAAAATGATGTACAGTCTGAGTACTTATGAACTATTTTTATCACAGTATTATTTATTGCTTCCTTTCAATAAAATACTGAAACTTATTTTCCACTGCCAATAAAAAGACTAAGTCTTTGTGTTAAAAAAGCATCCCTAGCATTCTTTTTACATTTACATTTTAGATAGGTCGTGACTCTGTGGTCCTGACAGCAGTGAGAAGCTCGTTCCACCGCCAGGACGGTGAGAATCCTTTGCATTCCTCTTTGAATGGTGTGGAGTTGAGACTGGTTACACCTCTGGAGGAGGTAGTTGGTCATGAGTAGTTATGGGTTAAGTCGTATTGGGTGGAGCCTATGAGTCTTGGCAAGCAAGCCAAGGTAGAAGTTACCCCTGGTCACTGATACAGGGTCAGAAATGTGTCTATTCCTCCTGAGTATGGTTAGGATTTGGGGGTAGTCTGTTCCTAGATCTTGAGGTTAGGGCTAGTTCAGTCGCGAGAGAAACCTCTGGCTCCTATGGCTGAGTTGGTTAGCCGGACTGGAGGATGGCGCCGACAAGAGTAGAGGTGTGGGTTGGTACATGCGTGGGACCCAAACACTGCAGAGTCAAGACCTCTAGAATGATTCACAGATTGAATGAGCAACCGCTGTACTGGAGACACTAAATGACTGGGGATGATAATGGCTGGTAAATGCTGTGTGCTTCAGCAGTTGCAGTGGAGCTGTGGCAGCTGTTGAGCCAGAGGCAAACATAAGCCTGGATCTGTGTTCGTTACCCTGACCATCAATTAGTCATCTCCACAGACCGTGGATTTTGAAACTTGTACAGTTACACACACACACACACACACAGTAGCGGACTGGCCATCTGGAGAAATTCCAGGGCCGTTTTGTTGTCCCAGTCCCCCCCCCCCCACACACACACACACACACAGAGAGAGTCAAAGAGCTGAGCCTTGCATTTTGGTTTCTCTCTGTCACACACACACCACTTGGGGGCAGGCTACATGAACTGTTCAGGATAGAGCACCTCCGGGGAAGAAAATAATGCTCTGCAATAAAGAGTGAGATGTGTACCTCTGTGTCTTTTATCAATCCTGCACGTACCACAGCCACCACCTTGGCCATGGTCAAGTGCAATATCTTTCGTATTACAGACCCACTGACAGTCATAGTCCAACCCAGCATAAACTAAACCGATAGGGAAACTGCAGTTCAGTACGTCATTAATCCATCACGTACTCTCCTTGGTCAAGGTCAAGTGGAATATATTTACTATACTACTGTAGGACATATTTCCATACATAGTCTGATAGTCAAATCATCAGAGTCAGACACACTGATAACCAACAGGACTGTTGCACCGTCAGTCCATCACACGGCTGCGTCACCGCCCGAGCAGGAAGTGGGAAATCGGGAGAGCCGGAAGAGCAGCAGAAAGAAGGAATATTCCATCAAACCTGAGGATTGTCGAGGGGCTGCAGCCAGCGAATTCATATTTTTCCAGCTCAGGCACATTTTTGAGAGGAGGTATATTTCGCAGAAAAGGTAAGTGTATGAGATTGCCCAGCCGTTACTGTAGTTAGGACGTTCCAGATAAGACGGAGGGAAAACCCGTCCAGACTGGAGCTCGGCCAGTAAATCATTGTACCAGAACAGTCCAGGACGAACTGGAACAGGAAATACCACGACTACCAACCTCACTCTTCATCTTTCTGATGCATGTTCTCCTTATTCCATGAGCCGACCTTTTCCTAAGGAAACATCGTGTTCCCTATATGATGTTGCTTCGTGTTTTCTTATGGCGATGACACACAGGGAAGCAAGCAAGCCACTCAAAAATGTCACAAGGAACAACTGATTTACTGATACTGTAAATGTCGCATTCAGTAGATGGTTTCCACCAACCTGTACTCAACTGAACAGCAGCAATGCCAAACTGTCATTTGTTTGTAGAGAACTACACGGTTGAGTGTACATGACGGGGCTGGCTAATGAGGGAGTGAATGGCGGTGGTTGAATTAGCTCGGCGCTGTATGTTTGCTGTGGCCTACATTCAGCTAGTTAGCAGCGCAAAAATAGACATTGAATTACCATAACCAATGCTATTTTGGATGTATGGCGAGCAATTAGGTTGGCCCCTTATTACCTTCACGGACTAGCTGCAGTAAAGTAGCCGAACCACGTCACTCCCCTGATGGAGGTTTTCATCTGCTGGGTGTGCAAATTATAATGTGTACAATGTCGGAAAGACGTCTTTACTACTACTATACATCCCATTCCCTTCTCCAACTGGGTCAATTAGATTAGATAGACACCATTTCGGGGCTGTAGCCAAAGTATTTTATTATTATTTCGTGGGGTGTGGTTTGTGGCAGACTGCGCTAGGCGGAAGGAAGGGACGCTTGTAAGCTCCTCTGTTGTCGTAAGTTTTGGCCGAGTCCCGGGTGCGTTAACGGGGTGCGCCCCCGCCCCTCTCCCTCTCCCTCTCCCGGGATGAACGGAGCCACGTCGCTTACAGACCGCTCATTGAACACAGATGCCCCACTGATGCATTCTGCTGAGTCAGGAGTTGTTCAAAGTACCCTTGTTCCAGAGACTATTATCGGGCTGTCCAACAGCAACCCTCCAAAAGCCACAGCTACACCACAACACCCCCGTATCCCCCTCTCCTACTCGGTTTCTACTTCCTCCTTACTAAGTTGGTGAAGTGAGTCAGTGTTATGTCATGCATCTGGCTGGTGATGTTTTATTCAATAGCTGGTTAAGTAAGAGGACCCAAGGTTAAAGACATAGAATGAGTGTAGTTTTTTTTTCTCTCCAAGGGTTGGACAGCATCACCCTTGTTCTCAGCCATTTGGTTTCTTCATTCAGATTGAAGCCTAATGACATGTTTTGACCGAGTGAAATTTGAGACCTTGTTCAGCCAGTTAAGCTGTTGCTTTTATTTGTGTTGCATTGGACCACTGTGCATGTGTGCGTGTGTGTGCCTGTGTGCGTGTGTGCCTGTGTGCGTGTGTGTACTACCCAGTGTAATCCTCTCTTTCATCCGTCCCAGATGTGGAAGGCAGCAGCAGGCCAGTCTGTCTCGGCTGTCATTGACGACGGAGGTGACGACTGGGAGACGGACCCCGACTTTGAGGTGAGCCAGCGTGATGATGTCACACTTTGGTGACCGAGCGAGCACCCTCCGTGTTCTTAGCCTCTCCTAACTTCTTTTAATCTTTTCACCCCATTGTCTCCTTGCTACTTCTATCTTTCTCTCTCACCCTCTCTCTCTCTCTCCCTCTTGTACAATTTCTCCTTTTGCTCTCCTCTTTTCGTTCCTCTCCTCCTCCTCTGATCCCTCGTTCCTTGTCTATGGTAACAGAATGACGTGTCGGAGAAGGAGCAGCGATGGGGGGCAAAGACCGTGGAAGGCTCCGGACACCAGGAGCATATCAAGTGAGCACTATGGCTGCCTTCATCATCATGTTCATCATCTTCTTCCTTTTATCTCTCATGTCATTTTTGTGTTCAGTGAACCACCATCCTCACCTTCAGAGGACAGGAAACCACATTCAACTACTATCTTTTCTCTCTCTCTCTCTCTCTCTCTCTCTCTCTCTCTCTCTCTCTCTCTCTCTCTCTCTCTCTCTCTCTCTCTCTCTCTCTCTCTCTCTCTCTCTCTCTCTCTCTCTCTCTCTCTCT
>NC_139673.1:2147377-2162377 GCF_951799395.1 Argentina silus | reverse complement strand
ACCAACAGTTAGCTAGAATGTCCCACTCTCTTGTTCGGTCAACATCCTCTCAGTTGGAGACTGTGCTAATTGCCCAACCCAATTACACAGATTTTTCGGAATGTGAGGCCGACACATCGTTGGTGCTGTGTTGTTTCATTACCAGAGGAATATGTGCCCAAACAGAGATTTCTGTTCAACATCGCTGCTCAGATGTATCTGTCAGGCTCTAGTAAGGACCTGAGTCTGTCTGGTAGTTGTATGTCTGTTTATCTATGTTTTATAAGTAGATGTCTATGTACATGTGTGTGTCAATGTACATGTGTCTTTTATGTATGTGTCTGTATATATGTGTCTGTGTGTGTATGTATGTACATGTCTATATGTATGTGTGTGTGTATATATATATGTATGTCTATGTCTATATGTGTGTGTGTGTTTGTTTCAGACTATAAGCGTGGGTTCGGAGGGCGGTATGGGGTAGACGTGGAGAAGCAGGACCAATGTGCTCTGGGTTATGAGCACAAGGAGAGCCTGGCCAAGCACGAGTCTCAGCAAGGCACTGCCCCCCCCCAACCCCCCCCACCCCAACCCTCCGTCCCTATTATTCTTCCATCGTACCACCTGCCCTTTTACCGCTGAGCTGTTTGGCAACATGTGACCTTCCTGTGCCCCCCTCCCCCCCCCCCACACACAGCAACCCCACCCACGGGGTCGGGCGATATAGTCATGGTGATAGTCAGGAGAGGCTGAAATCGGAGGACGGGGCTCATTATAACGCATGGAACGGAATGAGGAACGGTATCAAACCATACTTCGTTCCGTTCCATGCATTGCAGTGAGCCCCGTCCTCCGATGTCTACCTCCGCCAGCCTCCCCTGGTGATAATTCAGGCTTTTATCTGTGGGCAAATTGTCCGGTGGCACAGCTTCTATTGGAGACGTCTGCTCCGGTGTGGACTGGGAGCCAGCTGGGCCGCAGCCACAGGAGAACAGCGTTTGGCTCAGAGAAGAGAGAGGAGGTTTGATTTATGCCATCTTGAATAAATGACTGAAATCCAGAGATCCCATTGTGGAACGTAGATATCACGATAACCATGAGGTACGGATATCGCCCAGCCCTCCTCCCCCCCCCCCCCCCCACCACCACCACCGCCCCCCCCCAGCACTCCTGTGACAGCGTTTCTGTTTGCTTCTCGGCCTCCATATGCATGATGGCTGCCATCACAGAGCAGTTCCCCCCCTGCCGCTGCCCCCTCCTGCAACACACACAACAGGAAATGGCTTCCTGCACAGAGCTTGAGCCAAAATGGCGTGGCCCGCTTCGTCAGTGGCAGGCCCCGGCCCGGCTCCTCTGTTCAGTCCCTGCAGCGTTTACGTTACATTCCTTTCCTTTGGCCCCTCCTCCTCCTCTCACACAGGTCTGCATGAGCCGCATTTTCACCCATGGGTTTTATTTGACCCCGTTCTCCAGTCTTAAAGGGATAGTTCAACCTAAAATCCTGGTTTCTCTGATGTTTTCAAAACGCTAAACTTAGATTTTGGGTGAACTATCACCTGAAGGTGAGAGTGATGCTGACCTCTGGTGTTGTGTCTCTGTTGACAGACTACTCCAAAGGCTTCGGAGGGAAGTTTGGTGTCCAGAAGGACAGAATGGATAAGGTAGGCTGTCTGTGTATGTCTCTGTCTGTCTGTGTGTGTCTGTGTGTCTGTGTCTGTCCGTGCGTGTGTGTGTTCACTCTCTCTTCTCTGTCTCTGGTCGTTTTGCAGAGTGCAGGCACTTTTGAGGATGTGGAGAAGCCCAGCCCTGCCTACCAGAGGACCAAGCCTGTGGAGGCCAGTAAGTGTGTGTCTCAGTGTGTGTCTCAGTGTGTGTCTCAGTGTGTGTCTCAGTGTGTGTCTCAGTGTGTGTCTCAGTGTGTGTCTCAGTGTGTGTCTCAGTGTGTGTCTCAGTGTGTGTCTCTGTGTGTGTCTCAGTGTGTGTCTCAGTGTGTGTCTCAGTGTGTGTCTCAGTGTGTGTCTCAGTGTGTGTCTCAGTGTGTGTCTCAGTGTGTGTCTCAGTGTGTGTCTCAGTGTGTGTCTCAGTGTGTGTCTCAGTGTGTGTCTCAGTGTGTGTCTCTGTGTGTGTCTCTGTGTGTGTCTCTGTGGTTTGTTTTTGGCTGAACCACTTGTTTGATTCTGACCTCTTCTCTCTCTCTCTCCCTCTCTCCCTCTCTCTCTCTCCCCCCTCTCTCTCCCTCTCCCTCCCTTTCTCTCTCCCTCCCTCTCCCTCCCCCTCTCCCTCTGTCCCACTCTCTCCCTCCCTCCCTTTCCTCCCTCTCTCTCTCCCCCCCCCCCCCCCCCCCCCCCAGCCGGCAGCAGCACAGGCAGCATCAAGGCTCGTTTTGAGAACATCGCCAAGCAGAAGGAGGAGGAGGACAGGAAGCGTTTGGAGGAGGACCGATCACGCCGGCAGGCCAAGGAGAAGCAGGAGCAGGAGGAGGCGCAACGCAAGATCGACGAGGCGGCCAAAGCCAGGCCCCCCTCCCCCGCCCCCGCCCCCGCCCCCGCCTCCCCAGTCCCCGCCCCCGCCTCTGCCTCCCCAGTCCCCGCCCCCTCCCCAGTCCCAGTCCCCTCCCCCACGCCCAGCCCCACCCCCCCCGCCCAGCCAGCTGCTGCTGAGGCCATGTACGAGGTGAGTGACAGCACTGACGACCAATCGCTGGTGTCCTGGTGTAGAGTCGCCATCAGGAGAGGTTGATTTCAGGAATCGTTGAAGTCAGTGAGGTCGCTGAGTAATTTACACACTCGCCCCATACGTACCATGACATTAACATTGTTAATGAAGCTAGTGTGATGCTGTGAGGAATTGTGTGACTTTTTTGTGACTTTGTTGAACCACGGGGCTCTCAGTGGCTGTTCTCTAACCCTCTGGCTCCCCCTGCTGGTCGCGTCAGGAACCTGCCCTGTATGAGGAGCCCGCGTACGAGGCCGCAGCGGAGAACGGGGAGGAGCTGTACGAGGCAGAGCCCGCCTCCAAGCCCAGCCCCCAGCCCACGTATGAGGAGCCAGCGGCCGCCCAGGAGGAGGCGCTGTACCAGACTCCTGATGAAGCTGGAGGTGAGACAGGCAGACAGGCAGGCAGACAGACAGACTGCAGATACATGCTTTGTGTAGAATAGATGTGAGTTGCTGTTGATGTAGAAGAGGTGAGACAGACAGGAAATTCTGTTAGGATGATAATGTAAGACATCACTAAGACTCAATACTGTGTGTGTGTGTGTGTGTGTGTGTGTGTGTGTCTCTCTCTCTCTTTCTCTCTGTCTGTCTACAGAAGCCCAGACCTATGAGTACGGGGAGGAGGTGGGCGTGACGGCGGTGGCGCTGTACGACTACCAAGCAGGTGAGAGGAGGAGGAGCCTAAAAGTATCGCCACTTCTTCTGAAGGGCCAATCACGGTCTGAGCAGCGTAGAACGCTGTCTGGGAGTGTGAGCGAGCAGACCGTCCAATAATAATACCAATACTGTGTGTGTGTGTGTGTACACAAGATATGGTTTAGGATACAGCTAAACATGTTCTACAAAGGTCTTGTTTTTTACACAAACTTGTGTGTGCGTGCGTGCACAGCCAGTCAACTAAACCCCTGTCTCTGCGTTTCAGCCGGCGATGACGAGATCTCCTTCGACCCCGATGACATCATCACCAACATTGAGATGATTGACGAGGGCTGGTGGAGGGGCGTGTGCCGTGGTGCCTACGGCCTCTTCCCAGCCAATTACGTCGAGGTTCGGCAATGATCCCGCCCACCACGTCGACTCTGCTCCCTCCCTCCCTGCCTCCTTCCTTCCCCCCCGCCCACCCCCCTCTCTCACCGGGAAGGAGACATCCACATTCCTCCATCTCATCTCATCTCATCTCTCTCTCTCACTCTCTCTCTGTTCATCTCTCTCTCATCACGGTGCTTCACCATTGTGCTAGTAGACATTCTCTCAGGTCTTTCTGCTGTCCCTCTCTTTCTTTCTTTCTATTTCCTCTCCTCTCCTCATCTCTCCATCCCTCCATCCCTCCCTCCCTCCCTGGTTGCTGTCGCCCTCTGGTGGAGAGCCCTTTTAGCTGCCTGCTAGTCAGGAGGAGAAGGCCCAGCCCTACAACACTACAGAGGATTCTCACCACAAACAAACACTCGAACCTGCTTCAGCTGCTCTCCCTGTGCTACGGGAGTCGAGAGGAGAGAGGAAGAGAGAGAGAGATGTGTTCCCTTCTCCCCTCCCGGGACGTGACCGCAGAGAGACTCCCGTTATGTAATATGATCTAGTTATCTTTATTCTATAAGACGTGATGATGATGAAGAGGCTCTCTTGCTGCTTTGCCTCCCTTCTTTCTTGCACCTGTTCATCCTCTTTTTGATTTTGTATTGAAGCGTTTCTTCTTCCCTCCCTCCCTCCGTGACTTACTGTATCAAACCAGCGAGGTGTCAATCAGGTATTGAGGCCCGAGGGCAGGGTGAGCCTTCAGCAGTATGGAGGTACAGTATTAGGTTCACCAAAGATAAACAAGATCAAACTGAGATTATGTGGTATCCAAACCTGGTTTGAATAATAGTTGATTGGGTTTTATTTTTTGACATCATGGTTTCTCAACCTTTTGTGCGTCTGGGACATTCGACATTGAAAACAACATTGGAACTAGGGACATGACTGACCTCCTAAACATGGAAACTAGTCTGAAAAACACAATTGAAACTTGTGTTATGTTTTTTTAAGGAAGAAATGCATATATGTGGCAAACCACTTAAACATTGTTTGACATTCATTGATTGAAAGTAGCACTTTTAAATGATAGCAGGTTATCTGATTTAACAGATGAGCAGAGAGGCAATTGTAGATTTAATACAGAATGGATTGGTGTTGGCTTACAGAGCACTGGTTGAGAAACTCTGATCTAGAGTATAGAGCACTCAGAATTGTGGTGGGATGTTGCTATAGCTTGTTTCAGTGATTATTAATGTGATATACTTTAATATACCTTTTCAAAACACTCGTGTCAATGTAGGGGTCCATTTTACTCTTGTTTGCGGACATCCATTAACAGCAAAAACAAAAGTGTTTGAGTTTTTTCGTTTTAAACGTTCGCTATTTGTCCTGAGGCTACCCACAAATTGTGGTGGTGTTCCAATATCAACACTAGAATACTACAGAGACTTCATGGCCAACGCATCCTTTGAAGTATGTTTGTGTGGATTTTGAGCAGAGCCGCGGTGTTATCGCTGGAGTCTGCTTCAGCAGAACCGAGGGGCCAATTCTACCGTCTGTGTTGCTGTGACCTCCGTTGCATCCCAAGTCCCCCCTCCTCTCATGGCATGAAAAAGAGAAATCAGAAAGCAGGTCGTTGTTATTGTCTTGGTTATACCTTACCTTGCCCTCTGTCCTGGCTGTGATCGACGAAGCCGCAAATACACCCAGATACCACGCTGGAAATAATGATGTACAGAAAGAGAATGATTGATTTTATTATGATGCTCTGAGAAATATATTGAGTCGAACAAGAACCCTTTTTTTTTTTGTTCTCCCGGTCGTTGTGTTTTGATGTGGATGAGACCTGTGTTGACCACTCTGCCTATGACGGGAGTCTGTCTGTCTGTCACCTGTCCTGTGTCCACGTTCTCTGGCGCGTTCATGTATGTTCTTGCGTGTTCATGTATGTACATGTATGTGGGACTTGGTGTAATTATGTTCTGGGGCCACATCGACATGCTTATCATTACCACCGCGTGTGCTGGCGAGTGAGTGACTTAAAGACTGATATTTATCTATTGTGGGTGTTCTAACTGAGGAGTGGTCTGTGTCTGTAACTACAGTGGGATATAAGGGGAAAGCTGACTAGCGGTTGTTTCGGGGAGAAATATTGATGCTAATTATTTTAACTGACGACAAGTATGACGATCAGACTGTCGTCGCGGCGATCTAATGCAGTAGCGTAGCTTAGGTAGGTCTGGGTGAGTGAGTGAGTGGATATTTCATCAGATTCATTGGGGGTTTTAGGGGTTTTATAATAAAAGTGACCTTTTCAAATGTATTATTTTTATCCGTATTTCTGCTTGCTCAAATCACTACATTACCTGCTTGTTCTGGTTTTTGTAAGTAAATAGTTTAAATAAACAAAAAAATGTATGGACCATCGATGTGTTTTGCTGTCTTTCAAAACACACACACACACACACACACACACACACACTCACCCAGTATGTTGGTTTCTGTGTGCCATTCCGCTGGGCTGCTTGTCTGAGGTCGTCTTCAGATGAATTAAAGTAATACAACCATAGTGCAATATTATATTTATTTCTTACAGTAAATTTTGGTTGCCATACAAGAAGTATTGAGGATTTGGGGGGGAGGAAGAGTGCAGTTACAGGAACTTCTTCTCCTTCATTTTCATGTTGATAATTAGTCGACTCTAAGCAAGAGGATCTGGTAGCACGAAATTACAGCAACATAGAAAACATGAACACAAGTCTTTACACAAAATAGAGCCGGAAACATCTTAGTATCTATGAAGAATTCATAAAATAATAAATGAATCAACCAAAGAAAGAGAAATGAAAATAACCCAAATAGTCACCGACGATAAGGTGGGGACTGTGTCGTGATGGTCGGGGGGGTGCGGGGCGCTATGCCGCTATGTCTTTCTGCAGCATAGCCTAAAATCACACGGTGACGATCTTTATAGCATCTTAAACTACTACTCAGCTCTACGTTTCCACATATAAATTAGTTTAGTGATATGTTGTTGTTTTCCATTAAGTCACGATTAGTCTTTTTTTTTTTTTTTGTAGATTTATGTTTTAGCATAAAAGTGTTTGTCAAGACCAGTCTTCTATCAGACGGCCCAGTAAGATTATGTATACATTTACAGCGTGTCCGATTGCGGTCATTTATACGTACATTATACACAGACTAAGCGATTGGAAATTGTTTTAAAATTACAATATTCAAGAAGAGAGGCAGGTGACAGTCACAAGATAGTGCGCCTGACTTATGTTTTCTGATAGGTCGAATTTCTTCAGTTCAATCAATTCACCAGGAGAGGGCGCATCTATCAACTCTTAACATCAACAGGTGATAATATATCATCGTAAAACTGGAAAAACCACAACCAAGGAGATCCATTCAGTAGAAATATTGCTTCTTAGTTACCTCATAAATCTGATAATATTCATTCTCTATTTATATATTATATATATATATAGTTGTTCACTTTTTTTTGGCAAACCACACTTCAGAGTTGAACATGTTTGTCCAAATGTCTTCTATAAAATTCCATATAATTCTATACAAATCATTAAAAATACTGTGCTTTGTATCTCACTCACTCACTTGATGTTTCTTTTAAAATAGGTTCTATTTAAAAAGGAGCGAATTATAGCAGCGTAAACTCCTGCAAGCCCTCTCTGGCAGTCCGCCTGGTAGTCCCTTGCTTTTTATCCTCCCTTATCCTCCTTTCATCACCATTAGGTCACACATAAGGAGAGAGAGGGGGGAATGTCACCAAGATAAGGTTTGGGGGGGGGGGGGTCTTACAGGGGGAGACCCTATACTGCAGACAATGCAAACAATCAGGTTATGTTCATAGAACACAGACTAGAGCATGTGTGTTTGGTTCTAGAATGGAGCGTGTGTTTGATTCTAGAATGGAGTGTGTGTTTGATTCTAGAACGGAGTGTGTGTTTGATTCTAGAACGATGGGCTGATGGAACCCTGGACATGTCTCAAATGAATGAAGAGACTCTTCACTCTTCAAAGAACATTCTATGGACCCTAAAAGTATGCAATGCTGCTGGGTGTACTCAAGGTGACTCAGGTCTATGAAATATGTTAGTTCACACAAGCCAAGGTCCTCTGACTGGTGAGCATACATGGCTTCTCTTTTCAGTGCGTTTTGGAGTCGATATACTTCAGGAAATAGAGCGACTCTTTCCTGTCGACCAATGGAACAGCTAACAGGGTGGAGGCCAGAAGTAGGGCACTGCTTCGGGAATAGTGAGCTATCTGAGACACGCTCTGAAGGGAGCATAGGGAGAAGCTTGAAGGGCCATAAATTCATCTTTAGCATTCATAGAAAATAATGTCTCTAAACTTTTAGAAATAGTGGACAGATATAATTATATAGATAAACTCTTTTCTTTAAATCACTCTTTTTTTTTTATACACATTCAAAACAATAAATATTCCATATACTTGAAAAAAATAAGTGAAATAAAAAGCCTAAAATCAATTCCATCAAATACACTTTTCCAGGGTGTTGACCTAATAGGCCGTTACCATAGTAATACTTGTGTTTTCAAAGGGATGGAGATGATTGGCTGTCTGGATTCTGGTAATCTGATTGGAGGAGAAGCTATGTATACTTTCCATATATATATATGTATATATAAAATTAAAACAACAACAAAAAAAGAAGCAATTCTGTGAATTAGTGAATGTTGGGGTAGCAGCACTGACCGTCACGAGAGGCTGGTGGGGCCGTCCTCCGATTTCTACCTCCACCAGCCTCCACTGTGAGTGTATGAGTGGTTATGGTTGGCCTGGTCTACTACAGCTGTTCTCCTTCACAGTAGAGATGTTCTGTCTGTCTACACACAAGCACACAGTCAGCCTACCCTGTCCTGGACTAACCTAGTACACAGTCAGCCTACCCTGTCCTAGACTAACCTAGTACACAGTCAGCCTACCCTGTCCTGGACTAACCTAGTACACAGTCAGCCCACCCTGTCCTAGACTAACCTAGTACACAGTCAGCCTACCCTGTCCTGGACTAACCTAGTACACAGTCAGCCCACCCTGTCCTAGACTAACGTAGCACACCAGTCAACCCACTGTGTCCTAGACTAACCTAGTACAGTCACCCAGCGTATCCTAGACTAACCTAGTACAGTCACCCACTGTGTCCTAGACTAACCTAGTACAGTCACCCAGCGTGTCCTAGACTAACCTAGTACAGTCACCCAGCGTGTCCTAGACTAACCTAGTACAGTCACCCAGCGTGTCCTAGACTAACCTAGTACAGTCACCCAGCGTGTCCTAGACTAACCTAGCACACAAACAGAGCTCTGAGTCACAGCAGGTAGCGTTATTCTCCTGGGAGCACGCTCTTCTTCAAACGCTCTCAGTGAATCATGATTAAAAAAAACAACAATGTCATTTGTAAAAGCCTCTACACCAAACACAATCACACACAGAAGGGTTTACTGAAATATAGAAAAACAAAACAATGTTTTGAATCTGAGAGAATATTATGTCTGGTCGTGGCTGGGACTGATTAAAGGTGGCGAAGGATGGACAGAAGGTAGCAGAGGAAGGAGGAGGTTAGGATAAGGACAGCTCGTTTCCTGGTGTTGTTGATGTTGTTGTTGTTGTTGTTGTTGTTGTTGTTGTGGTTCATGTGTACTGTTGATCTATGGATGTTCTGGGCCTTGAGTTGATTGGGGGAGTGGGGTCAGCTGGTTGGGGGCGGGGGGGGAGGGAGGGGGTGGCATTCCAGTCCTGGTCACCTACATGTTATATGTGTTTGGAAGACGATGACAAGTCACACACTACACCAACACACACAGACACACACACACACACACAGACACACACACACACACACAAGCTGTTTAACTGACTGCTCTATCAGTGCAACATGTCAAAGACTCATCTCACACAGCTCTCTCTCTCTCTCACACACACACACACACACACACACACACACACACACTGACCATGGATGTGAGGGAAGGATAACCCAGAGACAGTGGCGCCTGCTACAGTAGTGACCAACAAAACACCACGCTTTTCTCTCCCCAGGAGAAGAAGGCCATCGCCGGAACTGTGTGTGTGTGTGTGTGTGTGTGTGTGTGTGTGTGTGTGTGTCTATGTGCGCGTGTGTGCATGTGTGTGTGCGTGCGTGCGTGTGTACACAAGATATGGTTTTAGGATACAGCTAAACATGTTCTGCAAAGGTCTTGTTTTTGACACAAACTGGTGAAGAAGCAAAAAAGAGTCTATTTTCAGGTTTCTCTACAACGTCTGATGCATCCATAAATATAACCCCAAGTTGACTCTAGTGAAGAAATATTCTCTGAACAAACTCTAGCAAAGATAGAAAAGGCCCCACTGCCAGCTCAGCTGGCGTCCACACACCCGCCCTGGGACTGCTTGAAAAAGTCAAGAGTATTCCAAAGCCATTTAGGAGGGGCTGAAGTCTGTGAGTATTCCAAAAAAAAACATCTGAGCTGGAATTTTTCAGTATTCCGTATAGCGTTTTTGAAGGCGAAGTCTGAGAGTATTCCAAACTGTTTTTCGGAACGTTGGTCTTTTGTGACAGGAGTATTCCCCACAAAGGTAAGGATGCCCTCCTGCCCTCTCTGCCCTGCTGGATTGGGAACGCCAGTATTCCAGCCTCTCTCTGGCTGTTCCCAGCGGTTCCTCCAGGATCCAGGGTTCCCTGGCGCTCGGGAACGCCGGGCGGGATGGATGAAAACATAAAGGAGGAGAAGGAGGGGGGGAGTGATAAAATGCAAAAAAGAAAAGTAAAAAAAGCATGCGGGAGCGCCGAGGTCCGGACCCCCGGACCTCCGGACTCCCCCTGTCCCGTCCTGCATGGACACATCCAGATCCTGAACAGGAATGAATGACTGATGGATGGAGAGGAGTAGGAGGAGACCCCCATCCTCCCCCCTCCTCCTCCCCCAGGCCCCCTCCCTTATCTGTCCTGCAGCAGTTTGAGGGCCCTCTCGATGTTCATGCGGTGGCCCACCCTGGTGACCCCCAGGTCGATCAGGTCCTCCTTCTGCAGGCTGGGCAGGTGGGCTCCCTCGATCTCGTTGTCCAGGAAGGCGTCCCTGTGCTCCCGCAGGTTCAGGCTCTCCAGCCAGTCGGCCACGTCGTGTTTGCTCCAGAGCTCCACGGGCTTGGAGGCGAAGGGCTTCCCCGACGCGGCCACGGCCTGCAGCAGCGTGAGGGGGGACGGGGAGCGGGAGCTGCAGGAGGAGCCCAGGCTGAAGCCCCCGCTGCCCCCGCCGCTGCCCAGCGGGGGGGTGGGCAGGCCGAACATGTCCGTCAGGGTGGGGGAGCAGGAGGGGGGCAGGGAGGAGGGGGTCAGGGAGGAGGCGGAGTCCGGGGGGCTGCAGAGGTGGGGCTGGGAGGGCAGGCTGGCGGGAGGGGTGGAGGTGGACGGGTCGGCGAAGGTGACGGAGTTACGCTGCGATCCTGAGGAGGCTGGGGCTCCGCCCTCTGGCGACCTGCGGAGGGAGAGAGAGAGAGAGAGAGAGAGAGAGGGAGAGAGAGCGAGAGTGAGAGAGTAGGAGAGAGAGAGAGGGAGAGAGAATGAGAGACAGAGAGAGAGGGAGAGAGATTAACATACGAAAACATACCATATGTGGAGTGATGATGAACAGACCCCTCTTCCCATACTCGTTTCCATGGTATTGGACCAAACCACAACAAGCAGAATGACCATAAATGGTCCTAGCAACCACAGAGGACCATAGCAACACAGAGAAACTTGGACAGATGGAGACCTTCGGCAAGAAATACACTCCTCCCCCTCCATGTGTGACCCACATAGTCAGCACCCTACTACAGCCCTACAGGCATCTCTGAGTGAGTGAGTGAGTGAGTGAGTGAGTGAGTGAGTGAGTGAGTGAGTGTGTGTGTGTGTGTGTGTGTGTGTGTGTGTGTGTGTGTGTGTGTGTGTGTGTGTGTGTGTGTGTGTGTGTGTGTGTGCTGGCCTGTTGAGGTTCTGAGGCCTGGAGCTCAGAACTGAGCCTTGAACATGACTAACATGTCCCCATCTAGTGGCTTCTCATCAACCAGAGCAGTTCATCATTATGCCACTAGAGTGCGCTGTTGTCAGTGTATTTTTCACTCACTCACTCACACTCACTTCTTGGCAGTCGGCTATCAGGCATGACATAATATGAAATTAACTACCTTTTGGTTACTTTCGAAGTTTATTTAAACAAGTAAAGTATTTGGAACCTGATGTTGTTATTTTGAGGTAAGGGTGAGGCGCGCACACACACACACACACACACACACACACACACACACACACACAGCAGACATCACCCTACACATGTGAGGCTGAGTGAGGAGAGCATTCAGAGTGCACCCAGGCTGGAGGGAGGCCTGGAGCATTCAGTCCACAGAGCATGCCTTAATGTGATGCACTGTGTGTGTGTGTGTGTGTGTGTGTGTGTGTGTGTGTGTGTGTGTGTGTGTGTGTGTGTGTGTGTGTTTGTACAGGACAAAACACACAACAGTCTCACTGAACCAATAAGGCAACATATCTCCTACTGGAGGGAGAAAGAGAGAAGGGGAAGGCAGAGTGTGTGTGTGTGTGTGTGTGTGTGAGAGAGAGAGAGAGAGAGGAGAGAAAGGCGGTATTTGAAGGCAGTATTTGAAGGCAGTATTTGAAGGCGGTATCTGCAGTCAGCCAGCTAAGCTGTGAAGTCATTGTGAGGAGATTAGAAGAACTCCCATCCAGCTGTTTCTCCTCGTCCATGTTAATCCCAGAGACCGACTCACGGCCCAGCCCAACCCCTGTTTCCACAGATTACCCAGAAATCTCCTGAATAGGGTCCATAGCGTTGCACCAACTCAGGTCTGACACGGTCAGAGTGCTCTACCTATCAATGTGCATATATAGATTATATATATATTACCCTGTGTATTATTTCACTACACTATCCAACCCTAAGTGGGTCAGTTATGTCCGTTTAAGCATGTTAGAAGTGCAGGTGTGTCCATGGATAGGATGCAAAAGAGTGTCAAAGATTCACACATCATAAACACAGCTGCAAATACAAGCGTTCACCTCAGCAGAAACACCCAACACAGCAAACACACCCCCCCCCCTGCATGCAATTCCCCTGGGCTTCCCACCAGGGGGCAGAGCAGAGCGCATAGATCCAATTGGCAGAGATATCCCCCGTCACAGGAACGGTGTCTGAAGGAGGCTGCCTGGTCAACTTCAGCCGGAGGAGCGGAAGAGAACTGAGACATCGCAGACATTTGTGCCGCACCAGATGGAGTGATGATGGTGTGGAGGAGTGATGATGGAGTGATGATGGAGTGGAGGAGTGATGATGGAGTGATGGTGGAGTGATGGTGGAGTGGAGGAGTGATGATGGAGTGGAGGAGTGATGATGGAGGGATGATGGAGTGGAGGAGTGATGATGGAGTGATGATGGAGGGATGATGGAGTGGAGGAGTGATGATGGAGTGATGATGGAGTGGAGGAGTGATGGTGGAGTGATGATGGAGTGGAGGAGTGATGATGGAGTGGAGGAGTGATGATGGAGTGATGATGGAGTGATGATGGAGGGATGATGGAGTGGAGGAGTGATGATGGAGTGATGATGGAGTGATGATGGAGTGATGGTGGAGGGATGATGGAGTGGAGGAGTGATGATGGAGTGATGATGGAGTGGAGGAGTGATGATGGAGTGATGATGGAGGGATGATGGAGGGATGATGGAGTGGAGGAGTGATGATGGAGTGATGGTGGAGTGATGGTGGAGTGATGATGGAGTGGAGGAGTGATGATGGAGTGATGATGGAGTGATGATGGAGTGATGATGGAGTGATGGTGGAGTGGAGGAGTGAGAGAAGGAACACACAGGGCAAACCCACCACCAAAACACACACACACACACACACACACACAGGGCCCCATTCCAATAAGAATAATACACCCTTGTTCATCTTCTGCCTCTGTGGTTGAACCATGAGGAATGGTGTCATACACGCATGTTTGATACCATTCCATGCGTTGCAGTGAGCCCGTCCTCCGGTTTCTACCTCCACCAGCCTCCCCTGGCGGGTTGTCTTCCCCTCTCCCCTACCAGATGGGTAACCCCTGAAGGATGTGAAGTGAACAAGGGTGTCATTCTGCAGAAATGGAATCGGGCCACAGCGTGGGGACAGAACTCAGGGAGCTGCAGGGCTGCAAGGAGATATTAGGAGCTGCAGGGCTGCAGGGAGTTGCAGGGGGCTGCAGGGAGTTGCAGGGGGCTGCAGGGAGCTGCACCACAAGGTCAAACTTACAGCTTGTTTCCTTAGCACCGGCTTTTTCACAGGAAGTCATCGCGGTGAACAGGATGCAGGGAGAGAGGGAGTGAGAGAAACAGAGGGCGCATGAAAAGATGAGACATGATGTAGACACACACACACACACACGTACACGCAGACGCACACACACGTACACGCAGACGCACACGCACGCATGCACACACACACACACTCAGTCAGACACTCACACCTTTCACAAACACATGCGCACACTCACACTCCCTGAGAGGGGAGAAGGAGAGACAGAAATGTGACAGGGTAATGCAGTAATGAATGTACATCCATCCCTGACAAATGACAAGCCACCTCCTCCACCCTTCTCTGCTCGGGGAACATGACACGGGGAAGGAGAGCAACACAAATGCCTTTGACAGAACAGCGCTGCACAAAAAGCTGGTCTGCCGGTGCAGTGATTTGATATGTATATGCAGGACTATAAATAGATGAACTATCTCCACCACCACACACTCCTTGACACTATTTGTAGCGTGTGGAGGGCCCGTTTCCTCCGCAGCGTTTCAGAGGATTAACACACAGGGACGTCCTCCAATCACACCAACGGGAGCCAGCATTACAACCCTGACGGGCCCAGGGGGAGGCTGGCGGAGGTAGGAATCGGAGGACGGGGGCTCCATTGTAATGCACGGATGGGAATGGCTGTGTCTGATGCCGTTCCTCATTCCCCTCCGTGCTTTACAATGAGCCCCGTCCTCCGATTTCTACCTCCGCCGGCCTCCCCTGAGCAAGACGGAACAGCCCCTCCTCCCAAGCTGTCTATAAACAGACGTCATGTGATAACGTTGTTTATCCCCCTGTAACAAGTGATGGCTGCGTCCCAACACTCTAATGGCCTCCTCTACTCCTCCCCTCTCCTCCTCCCCTCCTCTCCTCCTCTCCTCCTCCCCTCCTCTCCTCCTCCCCCTTCATCTGT
>NC_139673.1:2139877-2144877 GCF_951799395.1 Argentina silus | reverse complement strand
ATGGGATAAAGGGAGGCAGGGAGGGAGATGGGATAAAGGGAGGCAGAGAGGGAGATGGGAATGATCTCTCTGTTACACCTCTGCGATGAAAGATAGAACTGTTCATGCAAAATGCATGTGACCCGTGAATAATTCAACAGCTTTTTTTTTATTTTTATGAAACATTACATAAGAGAGATGGACGTGAAAAGCAGGAGCTGGGCAGGTCCAGGGGCAGGGCGATCCTCGGGTGGACTCACTTATTTCAACTCTAAGTAACTGGATGTCCTCCATGATTTATGATACGCCACTATGGATAGAATCAGGGGATACTATCTACACACACACGTGTACACACTCACACACACACACACACACACACATACTGTAGATAAAGCAGGCATACACACACACTCACCACGTGCGCACACACACACGGACGCGCGGACACACGCACGCACACACACGCATGCATGCACACAGACACATACACATACACACACACACACACACACACACACACACACACACACACTCTCTCTCTCTCTCTCAAACCTCCTCAACCTTTAGAGATATGCAGGATTAGCTTTCGCATCCCAAAAATGACAATCATATGCAAACAGTAAACAGGATTTCCGAGCTGGCAGGAAACCAACTGTAACACCACGGTGACCTTTGGCTGCGTTCCCCTCAGAGAGGCGACAGGTCACCGGTGCAGCTGTTACCCCGCTGAGAACACACTACCTCTGCCCATGTGACAGCCTGGACTAATGCTTCTTACGGAGGTCCTACAACCTGCATACACAATGCACACGGCTTAGCGAGCGCATTAGCTGTGGCGTACACCTTGCAGCCAGCCGCTAGATAATGAAAGGGCTTAGCAGACCCGCGGCCGCTGCCCAATCGCTAGCAGAGACTTAGCTGGAATTAGCATTGTGGCTAGGCCTGTCCACGCCTGCATCTTTGATAACACTGTGGGTAAAACTGCTGTATACCCATAGCATTAAACAACACAGGAGCCTTGGCTAGCACTGTGGCTAAAGCTGCTGTATACCCAGAGCATTAAACAACACAAGAGCCCTGGCTAGCACTGTGGCTAAAGCTATCCATAGCAATACTAAACACAGGGGACTTACTGTTACAGTCACTAGCATCGTGGCTAACTGTAAGGGATGAGGTCAGAGCGGAGGGGTTACCTGGTCCCAAAGCCTCCTCGGCCCCCCGTAGGGGAGTCCAGGCTCTCCCCGGCTTTGGGGGGCCGCTCCCTGTTCATCTGCTGCAGGATAGAGCTCAGCTCATTGATCACCGTGGCTTTGGGGTCCGGCGTGGGGGGGCTGCGGAGCTCGGGGGGGTCCCCCCACAGCTTGGAGGAGCGCTGGGTCGGGGTCCTGGGGGGGTCCTGGGGGTAGGCGGACCCCGGGGGAGGGGGAGGGGCCAGGGGCGGGGCCCCGTAGGACTCGAGGGACTCCTCGATGAGGGTGTCGTGGTAAAGTGCGGTGCCCTTGTTGATGAGGGGCTTGTTCTTGGGCTTGGGGGGCACGGGGGGCCGGTCGACGAGGAAGGCCTGGCCGTCGGCGCCGGCGTAGAGCGTGCAGGCGGCGTCCAGGGCGCTGTCGCAGCACACGCCCTCCGACGAGAGCGTGGAGATGCTGGACACCGTGGACACAGTGCTGGTGGTCTCCATGTGGAGGTCTCCGCTGCTCCGGCTGCCCACCTCCTCCACGCCTGAGTCGCTCGCCTCGAAGCTGCCGTCGGGGGGTGGGGGGGGGTAGGTGGGGGGGGGCACGCAGTTAGACAGCCCGCCGCTGCCGCCTCCTACCCGTTTATTTTGTTCGATGACGGGCGGGGGGGCGTGGGGGTGGTAGGGGTGCAGGGCCGGCCCTCCGTTGCGTCTCTGCAGTTTCATCATCTCGGCGATGGCGCTCGCCTGGTCCTCGGGGATGTCGATGCTGTTGGCGAACTCCAGCGGCGGGGGGAGGGGCTCAGAGAACACAAACTCCTCCTCGATGTCGACGGACGCCAGCGGGGGCGGGGGCATGAGGAAGGGCAGCTTGACCGGCTCGTCCACCGATGCCCCCGCCAGGATGTTTTTACCCGGCGGGATTGAGGGCGGCTGGGGGCCGGGGGGTTTGGCGTTGGGGGTGGGGGTGGGGGTGGGGGTGTTGGTGGTGTGAGGCTGGTTGGGGTCTCTCAGCTCAGTGGGGGTGCTGGTGCTGTTCCCCTGCCCCCCTCCCTCGGTGGGGCTGTTCCTAACCTTGCCCCCCCCCTCCTCCGTGGTGGTGTGAACCATCAGCAGCCCGGCAGACTTGTGCTGTGACGTGTCGACGATGTCGATCAGCATGGTCTTCCTCTCCTCCACGGCCCGCTGCCTCTCATCCCTCGCTCCGTCAGACTCGTACTTCTGCTCCGTCATCTGCCTCCGCAGCCCGCCCCCCCTCCCCCCGCCGGGCCGACCCATGGTAGCCGTGGAGACGGTGGTGAAGCCCGCCTCGATGCTGGAGCGGAGCTTGGTGTCGATGAAGAGCGGCTGGTTGAGGTCAGGTTTGTGGGGGGAGTGCGGGGGGAGGGACTGGGCTTCGCTCTTGGGGGACGGCTGTGGGGGGGTCTGGGGGGGCTGCACGGCCGACTGGGACTGGGGGTGCGTCTGCTCCTTCATGGCCCTGTCCCGGGCGGCCAGGGCCAGAGCCAGGGGGGAGTTGGGGTCCAGGGCTTTCCCTGTGACGGGGTGCAGGTAGCCGGCCCCCCCCCCGTTGGAGGTGTAGGACTTGGGGGAGGTGGCGGGGAGGCTGACGGGGCTGTCCAGGTTGGTGCAGTGACCCGTACGCGTGTTTAGAGGCTCACGGACCACGGTGGGCTCCGGGGTGCTGAAATCTGTCACGTTCCCTCCCCTGTCTCCCCCCCTGTCTCCCCGCCCTCCCCCCCGCGAGGCGGCCATCAGCGTGGCGGCCGGGGGCGGAGCCATCATCCTCTGCAGCCGCTCGTCGCTGCTGAACATTCCCTCGTCGATGGACTTGGACTGGCGTAGGCGCGGGGCCGGCGTGGGGCCGCCGACCAGGTCCTCGTCGCCCGTGTCGGTCGACAGGAACGCGGGCGAGTTCTTCCGGGCCTCCAGCCTCTTCTCCCGGTCCCGCACCGCCCCCGCGATGGCCGCCGCAAATGGGTTGCTAAGCGACTGAGGGTCGTCGGGCCTCAGCCCCCCGGGGCCGCCGCCGGCGGGCGTGAGTGGCGGGTGCTCGGGCGTGGTGGGCTCGATCTCCATGCTGCTGCCCTGGCTGCTCTTCCCGCTGCTGCTGGTGGAGGGCTCCTTGACGATGATGGTGGGGATGGGGATGGAGGAGAAGGTCCTCTCCGTGGGCGTGGACGGCGTGGAGGGCGTGGAGACTGGGCCCGAGGCGCCCAGGAGGCCGTGACACTTCTTCTCGGGGCTGTCCTCCACGTTGGGCTGCTTCACCAGCATCCCCTTCCGGCGGGCCGGCTTGGCGGGGGTGTACACGGCCTTGTTGCCCACCTCGGAGTAGGGGTTCTCCGGGACGGGCGCCCGCCCTTGGCTCCGCGTGCTCTCGAACTGCTCAGAGCTCTGGCGGAAGTAGCCTCGACGTAGCGTGCCGATGTCGGCCGTGGTGCGGCTGCCCGGGAGGCCGGCCACCATGGTTTTGCCGGCCAGGGAGGAGTTCTGGGTGAAGCCGGCCCTCGTGGTGGCGTAACCCCCCCGGGGCGCGGGGGAGACAGGGGGAGATGGGGGAGAGATGGCCGGGGGAGGGGGGATGTCCTCGGACGTGTCGGGCATGGAGAGGCTGCGGGTGAACTTGAGGGGAGGAGGGGTGAGGAACGTTTTCTCCTCCTCTGTGATGCCTGAGAGAGAGAGAGAGAGAGAGAGAGAGGGAGAGAGGGAGACGGGGAGGGAGAGAGAGAGAGAGAGAGCTGTGTGTGAGAGATACAGACAACAAGCATTTCCTGTGAAAAAAACAAACAAACCGGTCAAACAAAAGCGGTCTTTACAACAACAACAATAAAAAGAATCACAAAAGAATAAGACTGAAGCTGATATCGCCTCGCTTGGCGTCCTCTCCCACACGGACCTCCCTGTGGGCTCCGACTGTCTCTGAGTGGCAGGGCCGAGGATGGAGCGGACCCAGAATAACATTAGCCTACATTAAAGCCCCCCTGCTCCATCACGGAGAGCCTGGTTTCAGCGTACTCCTAATGACTTGTAATATCTCTGCCTCAGAGCACGGGTTGGCAAGTCCATCACTCTGATTCAGCCATAATCAGAGTTTATGAAGCTGGTTAAAGCAGAGAGAGGGTTATGGCTGAACAGCACATATCCAACGGGCGGAAAGAATGACACGATGGTGGTGTAAGCTAGCTATAGTTATATAGATGTCATAAAGATAGGCACGCACGCACACACCTCACAGAGAGAGAGAGAGAGAGAGAGAGAGAGGGAGAGAGAGGGAGAAGGGAAAGAGAGAGGGAGATAATGAGATAAAGTTCTAATGTGTGTTTTAGCCACACACACACACACTCTCACACACACACACTCACACACACACAAAGAGAGAGAAATAGAGAGAGACAGAGAGAGGGAGAGAGAAAGACAAAAAGTTAAGTAAAGTTCTACTGTGTGTTTTAGTCATATTTACCGATGGACTTCTGTCTCCTCATGGTGCCCTTGGCCGGCACGCCCAGAAACGCCCCCCGCGGACTGCCTGGCACGGTGGGCGGAGCCACGGGCACGGCCCCCTGCCGTTCGTACATGGACTGAAACGCCAGAGGAGTCAGGGTTAGAACCTGTCCTGTCCTCCGATTTCTACCTCCACCAGCCTCCCCTGAACCTGATGTTAACATGCTGTTGGCTCTTTTTTCTCAGAAAGTGTTTTTTCTGGCAGAATTTCTTTTATATATATATATATATATATATATACACTATATATATATTCAATAAAGATTATTTTTATATATATATATATATACATATATAATATACTATATATATATTCAATAAAGATTATTTTTATATA
>NC_139673.1:2127377-2132377 GCF_951799395.1 Argentina silus | reverse complement strand
GACTGACCTTGTTTAGTATTAATAGGTTAACGAGACTGCATCAATTCACTTAAGCCAGGGATATACTGCAGGGTTGTGTATTGTCCTATCAAAGGTTTATACAGAATGGGCTTGACCCGGCACAATTCTCCCTGAGAGAGAGAGAGAGAGAGAGAGAGAGAGAGAGAAGGAGACAAATGAGACAGAAGGAGAGAAGAGAGAGTGGCACTCAATGTGAGTGTGTGTATAATCATAAGTATGAGTGTGTGAGTGTGTGTGTGTGTGTGTGTGTCTTTGTGTGTGTGTGTCTGTCTATGACAGTGTGTGTATGTGTGTGTGTGTGTGTGTGTGTGTGTGTGTGTCTTTGTGTGTGTGTGTGTGAGAGAGAGAGAGAGATGATGTTGACGTACATCTCCAGCTAGAGGAACCTGGATTTTGATGAATCATGCTGTTGTGTGTAACTGTCAAAGGATGAGCACCTACACACACACACACACACACACACACACACACACACACTCACTCACACACTCACACTCACTCACACAGACAAACGCACAAAATGCCGGAGGATTAGTCTCTCTCTCTCTCTCTCTGTCACACACACGCTTCTGGAATATATACAGAATCTGAAAAACCCTTTCCATTGAGGAGGATGGGGCGGGGGGGGGTCTTCGTAAACAAGCCCAGACACCTCACACCCTAGCTGGGGCAGACGTAGGCCTCTGACCCCCAGACACCTCACACCCTAGCTGGGGCAGACGTAGGCCTCTGACCCCCAGACACCTCACACCCTAGCTGGGGCAGACGTAGGCCTCTGACCCCCAGACACCTCACACCCTAGCTGGGGCAGACGTAGGCCTCTGACCCCCCCAACACATGACTCTGAGGTTTTACAGTTCCTGGTGTTTTGTCTCTTTACTCCATTCTAGACTGAACACAGGCAGCAATTAGCCAATGTCTGACCCTCTCCCTCCCCCTCTCCTCTCTCTCTCTCTCTGTGTTGCACATGCTCAGACAGGTCCTCTCCCTGGTGTTCTTCTATCACCACCGTGCCATACTGTACACGCAGGCACAATGCGCCCGGCGGTTGCTAGGTGACCGTTGCCCCGTGTTACGACTCAAGGTAGAAACGGTGGGAGTGAGTGTTGCTGTATGAAACAAAACATAAAAAAAAAGAAGGTACCATTTATTATTAAAGTGGTTATGTTGACATTTGTTTCTTGTTTTTTTCATCAATGGCGTGTTCCAGATTTCACCCCTCTTTTTCGCTGTCTCGCCCAATAACGGCGTCTTTAAACATTTGATTATTATTACCTCAGATTTTGACAGTGTGTGTGTTTTGCTGTGTGCTGTTTTGAAGATGAAAGGAGAAGCAGGAGTGTGTTCAGGGCTTTATCCTGCTGGTATCAGTGTGACTAAATTATTTATGCGAAACGATCATATCCTCTTCGTATGCTATTTTAAGACTCGGTGGTGTGTGTCTTTCTCTGTGTGTGTGTGTGTGTGTGTGAGAGTGTGTGTGTTTGTGTGTCTTTCTCTGTGTGAGAGTGTGCGTGTGTGCGAGAGTGTGTGTTTGTGTGTCTTTCTCTGTGTGAGTGTGCGTGCGTGCGTGCGTGCGTGCGTGCGTGCGAGAGTGTGTGTGACGAGAGCGTACCGTCATAGTTCTCAGGGTTCCTGCACCAGGACCGACACACAAGCGCTGAAAATAATTTTAAATATTAAGAATTTCGTCCACGCTTCATAACGGGAGGCTATATTCCTGAAACCTCAACAACGACTCCGCAATTGACATTGTTTGATGTGGCCTACACCTGCATGACACCAACAACCGCGACAACACTGTTTTTCTTTTGTTCATTACGAGCCTAAAATGCGACGCCGAACCTTGGGATTTTTCCGGTTTAGTTCTAGTATGATAGAGGTTTAGTTCTAGTATGATAGAGGTTTAGTTCTAGTATGATAGAGGTTTAGTTCTAGTATGATAGAGGTTTAGTTCTAGTATGATAGAGGTTTAGTTCTAGTATGATAGAGGTTATTTGGTTTAGTTCTAGTATGATAGAGGTTATTTGGTTTAGTTCTAGTATGATAGAGGTTATTTGGTTTAGTTCTAGTATGATAGAGGTTATTTGGTTTAGTTCTAGTATGATAGAGGTTATTTGGTTTAGTTCTAGTATGATAGAGGTTATTTGGTTTAGTTCTAGTATGATAGAGGTTATTTGGTTTAGTTCTAGTATGATAGAGGTTATTTGGTTTAGTTCTAGTATGATAGAGGTTATTTGGTTTAGTTCTGGTATGATAGAGGTTATTTGGTTTAGTTCTAGTATGATAGAGGTTATTTGGTTTAGTTCTAGTATGATAGAGGTTATTTGGTTTAGTTCTAGTATGATAGAGGTTATTTGGTTTAGTTCTAGTATGATAGAGGTTATTTGGTTTAGTTCTAGTATGATAGAGGTTATTTGGTTTAGTTCTAGTATGATAGAGGTTATTTGGTTTAGTTCTAGTATGATAGAGGTTATTTGGTTTAGTTCTAGTATGATAGAGGTTATTTGGTTTAGTTCTAGTATGATAGAGGTTATTTGGTTTAGTTCTGGTATGATAGAGGTTATTTGGTTTAGTTCTAGTATGATAGAGGTTATTTGGTTTAGTTCTGGTATGATAGAGGTTATTTGGTTTAGTTCTAGTATGATAGAGGTTATTTGGTTTAGTTCTAGTATGATAGAGGTTATTTGGTTTAGTTCTAGTATGATAGAGGTTATAGTTTAGTTCTAGTATGATAGAGGTTATAGTTTAGTTCTAGTATGATAGAGGTTATTTGGTTTAGTTCTAGTATGATAGAGGTTATTTGGTTTAGTTCTAGTATGATAGAGGTTATTTGGTTTAGTTCTAGTATGACAGAGGTTATTTGGTTTAGTTCTAGTATGATAGAGGTTATTTGGTTTAGTTCTAGTATGATAGAGGTTATTTGTGAATTATATTTGATGTTTTGTGTTTACGTATCTGCTTCCATAGCAACGCTGTGGCTGCAGAGGAAACCTGATCAATACCTGATCACACAAACCTGATCAATACACACAAACCTGATCAATACACACAAACCTGATCAATACACACAAACCTGATCAATACACACAGCCTGATCAATACACACAGCCTGATCAACACACACAAACCTGATCAATACACACAGCCTGATCAATACACACAGCCTGATCAATACACTCAAACATGATCAATACACACAGCCGGATAAATACACACAAACCTGATCAACACACACAAACCTAATCAATACACACAAACCTGATCAATACACACAAATCTGATCAAAACACTAGCCAGCTAGCTTCAACCAGCACTTACAGTAGCAAACACTGGCCATGTTCAGAAAGCTTCATTTCCTTCATTTGGGCCAGAGAGCTTCCGGTCAGGTAGCTCCCCCATGCCTGGTGGACCTGCGCTTTCTGGTTCAAAGGATACAAATGTGGCCAAAAGCCAAAGCTAAATTCTTGCTTGTGAACTACTCAACTGTATCTTGTTCTCTCCATCTCTCTTTCTCCGTCTCTCTCTCTCTCTCTCTCTCCATGTCTCTCTCTCTCAACTTTCTCTCTCTCTCTCTCTCTCCCCCTCTCACTCACTCACTCACTCACTCACACTCTCTCTCTCTCTCCATGTCTCTCTCTCAACTCTCTCTCTCTCTCTGTGTGAGAGCTAGCCAAGCCGCTGTGGGGAAACGTGTCTCAATCACCTCAGAACAGCTCCCAAACAAGGCACGGAATGGCCGCTCGCCGCTCCAGGTGTACCCTGGGTAATGAGGTGGAGCAGTGTTCATTTCACACCTCTGTGCTCCAGGACGGAAGCTACAAGGCCGCCTGATTGGCTCCCTAATCGCGGCGCGCCGGAGCACATATCCTGAGTCACTGCAGGGCCATCTGGCTGAGCCCTGACTCCGAGTCTGAGCTGTGGCGTCCTGGGATTCTACCACTGGGACTGTAAACACTCTCTGGTGCTGAAACTGACTTAGTCACACCAGACTGACACTTTTTAAATGTTATTTTTTTGGTGTGTGGTAGTCCCACTCTCTATGTGTTTTCAGTTGTTATTGGACAGAGACAGTAGATATATATATATATATGGCATTTAGCTGACGCTTTTATCCAAAGCGACTTACATTGCAGTGAGTGCATACATTTCAGTATATATGGTCCCGGCAGGAATCAAACCCACAACCTACGCGTTGTTGGCGCCACGCTCTACCAACTGAGCCACAGAGGACCATAAACTGACACTTTTATCCAAAGCGATTTACACTGCAGTGAGTGCATACATTTTTCAGTCCCAGCAGGAATCAAACCCACAACCTAAGCGTTGTTGGCGCCCTGCTCTACCAACCTAAGCGTTGTTGGCGCCCTGCTCTACCAACTGAGCCACAGAGGACCACAGTAGTGCCTATAAGTACAAACAGTCAAACTTTGGATACCTTTGGCTAGGCATGACGGATAGCAGCTACCTAGCGAAGCAACAGGCTGTCTGAGCAGCTAATGCTGCCCTCTGGCTACATCACAACGATGCTTGTCACAGAGAAAATTGCCCACTCACTCAAGCATAATTGGGTCAAGGGCACTGGCTGTAACCCCGTCCATATAACCGAGCCGCACAGGCTATTAGCCTAGCGCTAGCCGCTAACGCTAAGCACCATTGGATTAGCCAGGAGGACCAGAGCTAGCGTTCCTGCGGTACGTAACACTTCAGAGAACACGGCTATTATTAGCTGTTTGTGTGCCGAGATGAGAATGGAGGCAGTTGGCCGTCTGAGGACAGATGTAGGATTGCGGATGTCTGCAGCAGTAGATAAGGACAGTTGGTATGATAAGCTGTTTACCAATAGCTTATGCAGGAAGATAGGTGACTACCTCTCCACAATGCTGGTGGTGAGGATACCTGGCAGGATCTGCAGACATCCCAGAGATGCTGAGAATCAGTATGGGGAGGGTTAGGACACACACACACACACACACACA
>NC_139673.1:2115812-2120812 GCF_951799395.1 Argentina silus | reverse complement strand
TCCGACATGAATTCCGCCGGTTCGCTTGGAGCCGTTTATCACAACCATTACCACAGCAGGCGGTCATCGCCGCGGTATTGATTCAACAATGTCCTCGGCTGTTGTGACAGGAGGTCGCAGTTTATCAATACAGTCATCTCTGTCCAACTGAGTGTGGATATCAGATAGGCCTAGGCAAGTTTCAAAACCTGTGCCAGCGGATAAGGCCTGTTAATAATAGCCTGAAGCATGGATATAGGAGTCTGTTTGCTGGGTAGGCTGTATGGTAGACTCTTTAAACATACCCTGGATTGTTCATACTAGTCTCCAACGGAATATGAAATACGGTCTGTGTGCACGTATTATCTGCCTATACCAGCTAACCCTAACCCTAACCCAGCAACCTGTGGTGCTGTAAGATACGTCAAAAAACTAAATATAATATTGTTTGGCGGTTAGGCAGAATTAAGCATAAACTTGGAGTGATTAAAGTTAGGCATTAACTTCCGAGTGGTTAAGCTTAGGGTAAGTTGTCAGGGGAAGTATATTAGCATAAGCAACAACAATTAGCAAGAACTGGCACCAAAAAAATCGTGTCCCAAGCGACGTTCTGGTTGCAAATCGGGCGGCTCAGGCCTCCACCACCCCGCCAACTACTACTGCGGCGTGCCGCCTTTCGTATTTACCTGTCAGTATCGCAGGATAAAACGATATTCTTTGGTCTGCAGAAACGATCCCCCCCTCCCCCAAACGTATTCATTTGGAGACTGCGTTGTCAGTCTTCAGTAGGCTAGTTTCGTTTATGTACCATCTCTGATGACATTGAATTGGGAGGATTGCTAACAACTCCTTCCTCCACAGACCGCGGCGGCGCCGTTTCTCCCCCATGCGCGCCGAGGCCAGGAAAGTTCCTGCCTCATGTAAAATTAAATGACTCCTTCTGTCTGTTAAAAAAACATTATAAATCTTTAAAGACCAAAAAAAAAAAAACATAACTCGATGTCTCTGCCTAAGAAAACGCGGCTTCCAACACGTGGACAAAGAAAAGGAGAAAAACAAAAGTCAAAGCCTAATATGTCCTGGACTATTCATTCCTAAGTACAGTACGCCTAACTTTCCCATTCTTCATCTGCGATCTTCTGTAATGGCCACTGTCAGTATAGGAGCGTAGTCTAACGGTGTGATGTAGCTCTAAGGTTTCACCTTGACCTAGATAAACAGTAGGCACACACACTCCCACACCTGAATTGTAATATCACCAAAAGGTCTGAGTATGAGAGAGAAACCTGACAGAAAAATCTGCTTGAACAATGGCAGATACCGTAACTCTATATCGATACTGCAGTGTTCTGTTGTGATCCATATTGGTCTGTAATTGTTTGCATTGATCTGGGCTGGTCTGTAGTGGTCACTAATGATCTGTAGTGGCCTCTAATGATCTGTAGTGGTCTCTAATGATATGTAGTGGTCTCTAATGATATGTAGTGGTCTCTAATGATATGTAGTGGTCTTTAATGATCTGTAGTGGTCTCTAGTGGTCTTTAATGATCTGTAGTGTTCTGTACTGTACTATTCTCTATAGTGGGTTGACACATTCCCTGCATGGCACGCGCAAATGCTCTCTGCTCCATTCCCTGATTAGCTTGGACAGGTGCCTAATGAACACACAGGGCCTTATCTGATGCTGGCCTGATCAAACACAGCCTAATGGCCCCACAGCACATTTATATTCATGTATGGACAAGGACATTTGGCTCACCCCCAAAGGTTGCTTCCCATAAATGAGATTTGTACACTATGTAGAACACACCCCAAGCGGCATGCTTGGGGGTCAGATCAGATTAACACACTTACAGATACACACACACACGCACACACACGCACAGACACACACACACACAGATAGAGACACACACACATACACACACACACACAGACAGACAGACAGACAGACAGACATGCACACACACACACAAACACACACGCACGCACACACACACACACACACACACACACACACACACACACACACACCCCAGAGGAGAGGTGAAGAAAGAAGGAAAGCAAGAAAGGATACCAGCCCCAGATCAGAAATGGAAGTAGAAAAGACAGGAGGAACCCAGGGACACCGTGTCAGGTGTCATTTCACATGAGCCTCCTCCCGGCTGAGACGACACGCTCACAGCGTACACGTTATCCCTCCTTCCCTCCTTCCCTCCCTCCTTCCCTTATCTCCTCCGTCAGCTGTTAGCGTTTCAAGAACAGAGGAAAACCTCGCTGCCAAGGCTGATCAGGGACCTGTCTTCAACGGGAGTTGGGTTTGGGTAGATAGAGGGAGAGGAAAGCTGTGTGTGTGTGTGTGTGTGTGCACGTGTGTGTGTGCACGTGTGTGTGCGTGCGTGCATGTGCCTGTGCGTGCGTCTGTGTGTGTGTGTGTGCGTGTGTGTGTTAGTGAAATGTAATGCAAGTGTTTTTATAAGAGAGAGACCAAGGATCGAAACCTCCCTGGGGTGTTTAGATCAGACATCTGCAGTAACCCACACCTGTACTTTAAGGACGGGCATCTGAGAGGGCTTACCTGGAGGCATCGAAGCTGTCGTAGGACCCCACGGTGTAGTGTCGGAACAGCTTCCGCCTGTCGGAGCGGTCCGCCCTGGTGTCTGTAGGAGCAAAGGGGTCCCCGATCAGTATCCACATTCAGAGTCAGACGTCAGAGAAACGACCACAACGCAAAGACCACAACACGAAAAAATGTTGAATTCCCCTCCAAAAAAAATGCAGCCCTGCAGATCTCTAGTGAGATAACGCAGCGTTCTATGGTGGTCAGTAACCAACCAACAACCAACCAACCCACTGTCGCCGACTGGAGGATGGATCTGAGACCCGAGACCTCAATCCTACTCACTAATCCCGTTTTCCTTGAGAAACGTCAAGACCAGTGAGCTTTCCTTAGTCCCTGCCTGGCAAAGAGAAGACCTCCCAGTCTGTGTCCCAGATAGGGAGACTGGAATCTGGACCCAATAAGTGTTTTGTTTTTTCCCACCACAGCGCCTCCTGGTGGCGGGGGGGAATACTGGCGGGTAGAGGGAGATACAGAACACTGCTGTTGCTGGTTACAGAACATCCCCCATCACACTTCTAGAATACCATCTCCGTGGAGACCAACTGAGGACCGTGGAATACAATCCCAGCCAAGGACAATGTACTCCAAAGACTTAATGGAAACAAGACCACCAATGGAATATGGAATACATCGATACTGGATGGATAGAATGGACAAGAATGTGTGAACGCCAGTTGGGTGGGTGCCTGTAAACCGTACATACTGTAAACACTTAACAATGTAAACATCAAAGGAGATTCATACTGTATATATTTTTTCCAAGGTAACCCGTCACGCTGACTACAATCTCCTGTGAAAAAGACACCAACCAGTACTTGTCAGTACTTTCCTTTCTTCCAGTCATACACACACACACACACGCATGCACACACACACACATGCACGCACACACACACACACACGCATGCACACACACACACATGCACGCACACACACACACACACGCGCGCAGACACGCACACAATCACACACGCACACAATCACACACGCGCACACACACACACACACACGTGCACACACACGCACGCGCACACACATACACACACTATCACACACACATACACACAATCACAAACTATCACACACATACGCACACACACACACACAATCACACACATACCATCATTTGCCATCGCTTCCATTTCCCCTCCTGAGTCTTCCTCCCTCTTCCTCTCTCTTCCTCCCTCTTACTCTCTCCCTCTCACTGTCATTCTTTCACAGACACACTCTTCCTCGTGCTCTCTTTCTCCTTCTCTCTCTCCCTCTCTCTCTCTTTCTCTCTCTCCCTCTGATCCAGGCTGTGGCAGAAACATGCCAGGAAAGTTCCCAAATTCCCAAATCCACAGTGTCTACAGAAAAAAAAAGTGGAAAAGCGGACAAGCTGTCACACTCTGAGCAAGGGGAGAGAATCTGGTCTCTCAGCTCCCTGCTTACTGCTGTGAGCAGGAGAAAAAACAAGTGTGTGTGTGTGAGAGAGAGAGAGAGAGAGAGAGAGAAAGGAGAGAAACAAATACTATATCACAACATAGGCCCACTCCATAGCAACTGTTGTTTTACAGTGTCGAGTTTGTTTCCATGGCCACGGATCAATGGAGAAGGTGCACGTGTGGTCGCTGTAAAAGACTCCTTTGTGTGTGTGTGTGTGTGTGTGTGTGTGTGTGTGTGTGTTGGGGGAAGGCGGAGTAATAACTGATGTACTCCATTTCAGTGTCTTTACTTTAGGAAGCTGTATACGCCCCCAATCCCAACCCTCCCCCTCCCTCCCTCTCTCCACCCTCCTCCCTCCCTCTCTCTCTCCACCCTCCTCCCCCCATCTAAGTAACACTAATCTGACACAGTTTTTGGGGGTGGCATAAAATGGGTAATAAATCTTTATTATTTATGAGTAATAAATCATCTTTGCAGGGCTTAAAGTATTTTGTAGGATTACAGTTCACTTACAGTAGAACATCCACGCGGCGATATGATTGAAGTTACGAAACAAACTAAACAGCGAGGCTTTAAGACTTGATTTTATTGTCCTGCTAAAACTGTCTTCAGACCCTGTCAATTCAGACCCAATCAGAGCTGGGATGAGGTCTGTACCTGTGAGTCACTGTCTTCAAAGGAACACCACGTCTGTGCGTGTGTGTGTGTCTGTGCGTGTGTGTGTGCGTGTGTGTGTGTGTCTGTGCGCGTGTGTGTAAGGATGAGAGCTGTAAAGACAGGGCGCGTCTTTGTGAGTGATTTTCATAGGAACATGGAACTCTCTCTCTCTCTCCCTCTCTCTCTCCCTCTCTCTCTCTCTCCCTCTCTCCCCCCCCTCTCTCTCTCTCTCTCTCTCTCTCTCCCTCCCTCCCTCCCTCTCTCTCTCTATGCTTGTTCACTCTGATGTCACGTAGAGCAACATTTTTGATGG
>NC_139673.1:2105812-2110812 GCF_951799395.1 Argentina silus | reverse complement strand
CCGTCCACCTATCTGCCTGCCTGCCTGCCTGCCTGCCTGCCTGCCTGCCTGCCTGCCTGTCTGCCTGTCTGCCTGTCTGCCTGTCTGCCTGTCTGCCTGTCATTCACATGTCTTTCCCCTATCTTGTCCTACATGTGGAATAACAGAGAGGGGGCCAGAGAGAGGAGGTCTCTGGTCATGTGTTCTAGAGAGAGGAGGTCTCTGGTCATGTGTTCTAGAGAGAGGAGGTCTGTGGTTGTGTGTTCCTTAGAGAGGAGGTCTGTGGTCATGTGTTCCAGAGAGAGGAGGTCTCTGGTCATGTGTTCTAGAGAGAGGAGGTCTCTGGTCATGTGTTCTAGAGAGAGGAGGTCTCTGGTCATGTGTTCTAGAGAGAGGAGGTCTGTGGTTGTGTGTTCCTTAGAGAGGAGGTCTGTGGTCATGTGTTCTAGAGAGAGGAGGTCTGTGGTCGTGTGTTCTAGAGAGAGGAGGTCTGTGGTTGTGTGTTCCTTAGAGAGGAGGTCTGTGGTCCTGTGTTCCTTAGAGAGGAGGTCTGTGGTCATGTGTTCTAGAGAGAGGAGGTCTGTGGTCGTGTGTTCCTTAGAGAGGAGGTCTGTGGTCCTGTGTTCCAGAGAGAGGAGGTCTGTGGTCGTGTGTTCCTTAGAGAGGAGGTCTCTGGTCCTGTGTTCTAGAGAGAGGAGGTCTGTGGTCGTGTGTTCCTTAGAGAGGAGGTCTGTGGTCCTGTGTTCCTTAGAGAGGAGGTCTGTGGTCGTGTGTTCTAGAGAGAGGAGGTCTCTGGTCCTGTGTTCTAGAGAGAGGAGGTCTGTGGTCCTGTGTTCCTTAGAGAGGAGGTCTGTGGTCCTGTGTTCCTTAGAGAGGAGGTCTGTGGTCGTGTGTTCTAGAGAGAGGAGGTCTATGGTCGTGTGTTCCTTAGAGAGGAGGTCTGTGGTTCTGTGTTCAGGCCTGCCATGAGTTGGCTGTTATCCATGCAGATTCAAGGTGTTAATGAGACAATCAACAGAGTTGATTAACACCTCCTCTCTATCTCCCTCCGTTAATCACTGATCACCTCCGGAGAGAGAGAGAGAGAGAGAGAGAGAGAGAGGGGGGGGGGGGACATCTTCCTTCAGACACATATTTGGCACCGTTGGGGGGATTAATCTGATTCGAGATTTCCATCAGCAGAATCAGACATTCCGTTGTCCTGATTCATCACATACATGAACATGCTTAATCGACAGTGAGTGACATTGGAGCTGCGTTAGCCCACATTAGCCTGCTGAGCTAAAGCCAAGGAGGTCTTACCTCTGATAGCTAACAAAGTCCTCAGGTCCCCAGTCAGTGAACCACCTCTGCTACTCACAACGATCACAAGCCCTCGTGAAAACAAGACTCTCCTCCTACTCTAGTGTTTAGATGTATTTCCTCTAGATGGATTAAAATGTTTGCTTTGCTAAAACACAGAGAGAGACAGAGAGAGAGACTCACACAGTTAGCTATTTGCGGCTACGCTAACGACCCAGAATAGGGAGAAGAGGAGCAGGCGGTTGGTCGACACCGTTGCAGCAGCAGCGAGCTGACCCGCTCCACCAGAACCTCACTTTAAACAGGTTGAAGAGCCCCCGGACCACAGGGCCGCACTTCCTGTTCGGTAATGTCACCAGGAAATGGTCTTTCTTCCGCCCTGAGACGAGTGTTCAGGGTGAGAACTGTTGCTCCTGACATTTCAGGCTGATTGACAGCTGTCGCTCTGGGCACCCCCCCCCCCCCCCTCCCCCACTCTGACATTCTAACGAGCGCTGGTCGTCTCAGCAACAGAGAGAGAGAGGGGCTGAGAACGCCTGGGGCTTTCTCTGGGCTGAGAGGAGGAAGGAGGGAGGGAGAGGAGGAGATGGGGTGAAAAGAGAGAGAGAGAGGTGAGGAGGGGGCGAAGGAGAAAGAAGGAGAGGGGGGTGAGGAGGAAAGAGGGAAGAGGAGAGGAGAGAAGGTCCATTCCATGCACTACAATGAGGCCGTCCTCCGATTTCTACCTCCACCAGCCCTCCCCTGCATAGGAAGCACCGTCTTGGACACCTCAGACAAAGGTATCACACAACTATTTCTGACGACATGTTATCAAAACCTGTGAAAAACCAGATAGTGTCGTCCTACAGTTCATCGGGAATGTTCAGTTTTACATAAAGCAAAGCCCCTGGGGATCAGACTGGGAGACCCTGTGTGAGGGTGTGAAAATGACATGACTTGTCATTTTAGTGCAAAACACACAATGCGGGAAAACATAATCTGTCCTCCCTTTTCTCTCCTTCCCTTCTGTTCATCATTGGCCTTGTCATCCTTTCCTCCTCTCTGCTCTGTGTCCCTCCTCCCCTCCTGACGGTTCATCTCTCCTCCCTCCTCTCCCTCTTGTCTTCTTTTCTCCCTCTCCTCTACTCCCACCTCCCTCCCCCTTCTCCTCCTCTGCTCCTCTCCTCCCCCTCTCCTCCCTGCCGTTGGCGTCTGACAGACAGAGTGGTTCCAGTGAGTGGGTGAATGGCGGGGCCATATGTCTGTGTTAATCTGTCGGGGAGGACGGGAGCGTGCGTCTTAATCATCACTCACTCACAGCTCTGGGTGGGGTTACATCACCAGCAGGAAATAAAGACCCCGACATCTAATCCCCCCCTCTCACACACACGCGCGGGTGCGGGTACACACACACGGGCACGCGTGCACACGCGCACAAACACACACACAATCACACAAACACACACACATACAATGACTTATTTCACACACACGCACGCACACACACTCACACAAACAATCACACAGACACATACAATCATTAATTTCACACACGCACGCACGCACGCACACACACACACACACACACACTTACATACCAATTAGAAAGTGTATGAAGGCAGCCATAGCAACCGCTGTTGGAACTACGACCTGCCACATCACACACACACACACACACACACACACACACACACACCTAAGCCTGCCCCCCCCCCCACGCTTTTCCGCTCCCTTCGTCTCACCTGGGCTGGCGCTGGGGCGGGTGGGAGCGAACCTCGCTCAGGCGGCTGAGGGACGGTGACCTGCTCCTGGGCATGGCCCGGGACCCCCCTCCCCTCCCCATGGTCCTCACCACCGTGCCATTGGGGTTGCTCTGCATCTGCTGGAGCAGCTGCGGAGAGAGGCTGCGGTGGGAAGCGGAGGGTCCCAGTGGCGGGTGTCCGTGGTGGGGTGGGGGGCCCTGGCCGAGGGCCTGGTGGTGGTGCTGGGTCGTCTGGGGCCAATCGGAGGGCTGCTGCTGGTTGGTCTGGTTGGTCTGGCTGACCATCAGGTTGTTGTCACTGTTCGAGCGCAGGAGGACCCGCGGCGCCGAGAGGCTGGAGGCACCAGAGGGAGGGGCCCGCCGCCGCTTGGAGTAGGCCGGGGCCTCGCGGAAAGGCACTACGGGGGGGGGGGAGAGAAAAGAGAGGAGGGGTGGAGGGGGGGCAGGAGAGGGAGGAGAAAGTAATACAAGATGAGTCTTTGAGTTGATATTGATATACTCATTCTTCACTTCGTTATGGAGAAACACCTTCGATTAATCAGCCGAGGTCTCGTCCTGGGCCGGAACTAAACCCTGCACACCCAGTAGCCCTCCAACACCAGGGTTGGTGCCAGGGGGAGGCCGGTGGAGGTAGAAATCGGAGGCTGGTGGAGGTAGAAATCTGGAGGAAGGGCTCATTGTAATGCATGGAATGGTATCAAACACCATCATCCATTCCATTCCATTCCATGCATTACTAACGGGCCCGTCCTCCGATTTCTACCTCCACCAGCCTCCCCTGGTTGGTGGCCTCCATTCTCCAGCAGTCTACCTGTCAGTTAGTGGAAGCTTCTGTCAGAACTCTAGAAGAACATGGACCAGCTCCATCCGGTCTGGATGTACTGATGGAGGACGGACGGTGTCAGGTGTATTTCTGATGTCATCCTCTAAACTGACCCTGATTGGATAGATTATATTGGGCCGAGCAACTCTGACTATCTCAGTACTTCCATTCCCCAGTGAGGAGGCGGCACACACACACACACACACACACACACACACACTCACGCTCACACACGCATTCACACACACACACACACACACACACACACACACACTCACACACACACACACACACACACACACTCACACACACTCACCCACACACACACACACACACACACACACTCACACACACACACACACACACACACACACACACACACACACTCACACACACACACACACACACACACACACACGCTCACACACACTCACACTCACACTCACACCACACACACACTCACACTCACACTCACACTCACATTCACACACACACACACACACCCCCTACGGCATGCCTGCGTTATTAGATGCTCCTCCACACCCCTATCACAGCTATCCAAGTCATTATGATTTCAGTGTGACCATCATTACAATGATTATCATCATTACGCTGAGTACGGCCGCAATCATGTGATTGAACCGTAATGGAGGGTCGGGTTTATTTCCCCGTGGAGTTGCGGCGCTGGAGTCTGAGATCGTGCTGACGAGCGTGCAACTGCGGCCCGCTCAGCTCCCCTTCGCAATTAGAGCGCTGGAGGAAGTCGTGGGAGAGAGGGAGGGAGGGAGTCGCCCGACCACAGACCTGGCGAAAGCTTTCCCTGGGACGAGGTGGTGCGGTTATGTAGTGGTGCGTTACGGAGTGACGTTGGCGAGCGTTTGGTTATGACTAGTGGAGGGAGGTTATGACCAGTGGAGGGAGGTTATGACCAGTGGAGGGAGGTTATGACCAGTGGAGGGAGGTTATGACTAGTGGAGGGAGGTTATGACTAGTGTAGGGGGGTTATGACTAGTGGAGGGAGGTTATGACTAGTGGAGGGAGGTTATGACTAGGGGAGGAGGTTATGACTAGTGGAGGGAGGTTATGACTAGTGGAGGGAGGTATGACTAGTGGAGGGAGGTTATGACTAGGGGAGGAGGTTATGACTAGTGGAGG
>NC_139673.1:2100812-2103312 GCF_951799395.1 Argentina silus | reverse complement strand
TCTTATCTAAAGGAGGAAAGCAATCAGCGGCATCTACATCTCTATATCTCTAATACTGAGAGGGTCAAGGTCAGGGGTCAGGGGTCAACCAGTCTCCTTAGCTCTCCTAGTCTAGGATTTACTGCTGTAGAGCAAACGTGGACTGTATTAAAACTCTCAAAACGGAGCAGTTGACACACACCTGGGAGAGAGGGGGAGAGAGAGGGGGAGAGGGGGAGAGGGGGAGAGAGAGAGAGAGAGAGAGAGAGAGCGAGAAAGTGAGTCCTCTAGTCCCCTAGTGTGAAGAGATGTATTGGCCATGCGTAGCCACCAGTGCGTGGTTTGGGACAGAGTCTTATGATGGGGGGGTTTGGATGTCGCTCCACTTCAACTACAGGGGCTGTCCTACAGGGGTTACGATCAGTAGTGGACTGGCCATCTGGAGCACCGGTGGGCCGGTGGATCTGTGGGCCGGTGGATCTGTGGGCCGGTGGATCTGTGGGCCGTGGGGCCGGTGGGCCGGTGGATCTGTGGGCCAGTGGGCCTGTGAGTGATGCGATCTATGGGCTACATGCCCCACTCACATCTATCTCCAAGATGAAAACAACTTCCAAGAGATTTAAATCCTGTTTCACTCGAGTTGTGGACAGAGCGCCTGTGGCATTGGGCTGCATGGAATCCACACCCATACGCACCACTGCAGGCACTAGGGCCCTGCGGGCAGGAGGCGGGGAGCCGTTTCTGCTGATCAGCGCTGCGTTCAGAACTGTAGGCTGAATTTATACACATTATTCTGTAGCATCACTTTAAGGGAGAGTGTCTCATCAATGGCATCAAAAGTACATCTTTTTCGCACTTTGTTTTTTTTCATAAATTGCCAAATATAGGATCTAGCCGATGAACCTTGCATGTAGAGTGAATAAGCATGAATGAGAATAAACCATTTACAGAATACGTTCAAATGTTTGAATCTGAGGTGGTACTAAATAAAGACTATCCCTGAGAGTTGAATGACCACCAGGCCAGTAGATCATCTGTCCTTCTAACGTTGAGCAAAGATCTCACATTAAATTGTGTAATTTCTACTTATTATTTTAAGTTATCTTCAGTTGGACATTACATTTAGTACTGATCTTGAACAGACAGTTTGATACCACAGTTTAGGGCACAGTGCCTTTGCTCACTGACAGACCACTACATTACAGACTGCAGTCTAGTATAAACTACATTACAGACCACAGTCTTCTAGACTACATTACAGACCACAGTCTTCTAGACTACATTACAGACCACAGTCTAGTATAGACTACATTACAGACTGCAGTCTAGTATAAACTACATTACAGACCACAGTCTTCTAGACTACATTACAGACCACAGTCCTCTATAGACTACATTACAGACTACAGTCTAGTATAGACTACATTATAGACCACAGTCTAGTATAGACTACATTACAGACCACAGTCTTCTAGACTACATTACAAACCACTGTCTTCAAAACTACATTTCATCGCATCTCCTCCTCATTGAGAAAAAAACCACAAACGGTTAACGAACAAACCAACTGTATTCACACACCGGCAGATGGACCCATATTCCACCCGGTGTAACCGTTTTAGTGAGGGAACGTCATAAGCTCCTCTGGGTGGGTGTTTTCTCTCCCCCGTGGACCGGGAGAAGGATGCATTTACACCCGGTGTCCTCTCCGTGCCTACAACCTATATACTATAGTCGGCTGCTGAGACGAAAGACATTGTATATAGGTTACCCTAACCTCCGCAGGAGACCTCATAAAACTGCACTAATTCACATTTCGATGCCTACATTACACTATAGATCATATTGTAGGGCCCACTGGTGTTTTTTTAAAGAAATATAAACATTTCGTTTGTTTGTCTCTTTGTTTTCATCTATTAAGGTATGGAAAGGACACTGACTTGTTCTCATCCTGCTGTAGTTGAACATTAAGACGAACACATGCATAGACCTCTGAGCCTAATACGCAAACACGCCAATATATCCTTGACATTCAAAGAAAGACCTTACGAGTGAAATCAATTTTCATCTGAAATACAGACATTGCCTACTTTTTTACTCGAGCAGATTAAATGATCATAAGTGTGCCGAGCAGAAATACAATTAAAAAAATGCTCTCTCACTATACGTTGAAAGTGAACGCAGTAGGCGAATGAAGAACATCTAATTATGTTTAAAAAGAAAATAAAGAAACTTAAAAACGGTAGATTCGGACTCGCAACGGTGAGACTTACCTTCCTTTTTTAAGGCATTCAGAAACGACTTCATGTTCACCTCTTTCAGGTTATTCCTTTAAGTGTCACAATCCCGACATATCAGAGCACCTTTGAGAAGATGACGGAAAAAGTGAAACCCCCGAGTTTCGATGCTACGGGACAGGTACCGTGGACAGCGACTATGGAACCGGGCGCGGTGGGAAATCGGTATCCGGGGCGCCCGAGCGCACCGCACATGATCCCCGCCTGTGCCGAGGCGCGAAAGC
>NC_139673.1:2095812-2098312 GCF_951799395.1 Argentina silus | reverse complement strand
ACTCTCTTTCTTTCATCTTTCTCTGAATCCAAGTTTATCCCTTTCCAAATCCCCGCACTACAGGGCAATACTGCCTGTGTCATCAAAAACACAGTTCACTGTATAACCAACCTGCTTTGTTCATTCCTAATTAGAAGTCATGTGTTAGTTAGTGCCAACAGAGACTCCAATTACAAACGTGACGTTTCTCTCTCGACACACTCACATGTAACACCGCCTTCCCATCCTCCACCCCCACCCCCACCCCCCACCATCATTCAAACAAGACTCATACGGATAATCAACTGTGTGCGTGTGTGTGTGCGTGTGTGTGCACATTTGTGTGTGTGTGTGTGTGTTTGTACACGTGCGTGTTTGTGCGTGTTTGTGCGTGTGTGTGCGTGTGTGTGTTTGTATACGTGCGCGTGTGTGTGTGTGCGTGTGTGTGTGTGTGTGTGCGTCGCATCTGTGTGTCTGATTTGGCCACGATGCCGGATTATCACACTCTGCACCGACAGTCTAACACACACATCTGCCAATCATTCTTAGAGAGGCTTACAGCAGAGAGTGTGATGAGGGGGGGGGGGGGGGGGCTGGCAGACTGGCTTTATGAAACAGATTTCCTCTGGTTCTCCACACTCCCTCCCTGCCTCTACAGCAATGACCGATTGGACACATTACAAGTGGAACAGATGTGACCTTGTGAGCTGTATGTCAAATCAAATCAAATCAAATACATGTACATCGCACACAGCCGTAACTGACGTTGAAATTGAAAATTTGAATTTCATAGTGAAATGTGTGTGTGAAATTGATATAGTGAGATGCTTTGGAATCTTGCTCCTCGATCAACAACAGTCAACAATAATCAACAGTACAACATAATGCAGACATTTCTGCTTGGATGTCAGCCCACCACCTCAAGCTCAACCTTGACTCAAGACTGAGCTGCTCTTCCTCCCAGGGAAAGCCTGCCCTCTCCAAGACTTCTCCATCACAGTAGAGAACTCTACTGTGACCTCCTCCCATACAGTCAAGAACCTTGGGGTGATCCTTGACAACCACTTATCCTGTGTGGCGAACATCACATCACATCTGGTGTTCAATCTCCCCAAATTCTCCCATGTCACGCCGCTCCTCTGCACCCTCCACTGGCTCCCGGTAGCAGCTCGCATCAGATTCAAGACCCTGTTGTTCGCCTACCGGGCAGAAAAGGGAGCAGCCGCCCCCTACTTGCAAGCAATGGTTAGCCCCCAAATCCCTACACAATCACTCCGCTCTTCCACCTCGGTAATGGTTAGTCCCTGCCTAACTAAAGCCATGCCATTGGTAGGGTAATGGTTAGTCCCTGCCTAACTAAAGCCATGCCATTGGTAGGGTAATGGTTAGTCCCTGCCTAACTAAAGCCATGCCATTGGTAGGGTAATGGTTAGTCCCTGCCTAACTAAACACATGTCATCCAGCCTCAGGCCCTACAATATCTCTCTCTCTCTCTATCTCTCTCGCTCTGTCTCTCTCTCTCTCCCCATCTCAGTCTCAAGTATCCACTCTCCATCCACGCTAACCCTTTCCTAGGCTTGTCTCTCAGTCCAAGGCTTTTGGTCTCTCTCTCTCTCTCTCTCGCTCTCTCTCTCTCTCTCTCTCGCTCTCTCTCGGCTTGCCTCTCAGTCCGAGGCATTTTGATTCCCTTCAGGGCACCAGTCAGATGTCACAATCTTTGGCTAATTATCACACAGGCCCGGACGCCATGGCAACCCGCTGAGATGTGTGTGAGTGTGTCGCTTTCGCAAGGAGCAGAGAATCAACTGACTCAGAGAGATGAACTCAAGCAGGACACAGTGTGTGCACATGCACGCACGCACGCACGCACGCACGCACGCACACGCACACACACACACACACACACACACACACACACACAAAGTGGGGGGCTGAGTAAGGCGTCATTAACCATATACAGTATATGTGTGCTTAGCCTCTGAGTGTTCAAACACAAATGTTTAATATTCATTTTCTTAAGGGGTTCTTGAGGGGTTTGAGGGGTTTCTCTGTCTAGGCAAATATTGTATGTTACAGGGGGTGTTCATATGTATGTGTATATGTGCTGGTGTGTGTGTGTGTGTGTGTGTGTGTGTGTGTGTGTGTAAATTATGAGTGTACTAAAACCTAAAATCTCAATGCAATTCCCTATCGTCATTCCCATCATTATCTATATAGGTCACACACACGCACACACACACACACACACACACACACACACACACACACACGTTCTCGCTATAGGCTGAGCTAAAGAATGCCCCTTCGACAAGCGTCCTATCTCGTCCATATATTCATCCATAATTCATCCTCCTCATTATTCATATTCTGTCCTAATTCAATAACAGCTTACTTGGCCTTGTGTTGGCTTCCCCCGGCCAAGAACCCAAACATACATTCATGTGTTGGCAATAGACCACATTCCCAGCATGTTAATCTAGTCAAGCTATCTCTATTTCTATCCGACTCTGGCCCCTCCCTC
>NC_139673.1:2088312-2093312 GCF_951799395.1 Argentina silus | reverse complement strand
TCAAAGGCCCCACCGGTGTTCCGGCACGCCGGCGTCCCCATGTGAGGGGGTCCATGTCTGCGTGGATGGAGGGATGGGGGGGGGGGGCGGGCCGGGAGGAGACGACAGGGGGGAGCAGCAGATGTTGGGAGCGGCGGTGGTGGTGTCTCATTTAGCTGTCTGTACAGCTGTGAGGCCCGGGTGAATCCCACTCAGGGGGGACACAATCACGGATTACATCTTTAAATTTCATTTTGATGTATTTATTGTATTTCTCTATTTTTCTGTTTCTCTCTCTCTCTCTCTGTCTCTGTCTCTGTCTGTCTCTCTCTTTATTTATTTATTTCTTTCGATTTTTCATTTGCCTGCGGCCGTTAATCCGCACCCTCAACCCAGCTTAACCTTCTCCCTGCTGATGTAAGAACGGAGGCAGGAGGGGTGTGTGTGTGTGTGTGTGTGTGTATGGGACAAAACCCACCATGGAAAATTATAAATAAAAAATGTCAAATCCTACAGGTCACTGAGACCAGTGATCTAGTTATCCATGCTAAATCCATACAAACAAATGAAACCAAATACAGTTTGATTGTTCAGTTCAAATTCACGTCAGCGTGTATGTACACCAAGCCAGCATGGGACACACACAACCAGAGTGCTTGCTTGGTGAGGCCAACTCTCCTCAAGACAAACCTTCCAAGCCTTAGTACCCTCAACACACACCACCGTTGCTAATTCAGACACCCTGTTTAGTCAAGGTACGTTTAGTCAAGGACTGAGCATGAGAGCTCGTTTCAGCCACTGATGGCTAAAATGTAGAATGGTTGGTTTATGGGTTTCATCCCAACCAGTGTGATCATAAACACCAGACAGTTGAATACTTATTTTCATAAGACAACAGGCAACACATTCTCAGAAACCCATCACACACACACACACACACACACACGGTCAAATGGCTGGTGTGTGTTGGGGGGGAGGGGAGGGGGGCATTGATCATTTCTCCAGATGTAATCTGACAGGTTTTTTTTTTACGGAGTGTAAACATCCACTTGGTCTTTCTCCAATAATCCGCATTCTGGATTATTCCAGGGTCATCTCGTCGGATGAGGCGATCTGGGATTTGAAACGCATCTCCGGAGAGGAATACTGACGGAGCCAGGAGAGCAGGGTGGAGGGGGGGGGGGGGTTTACTTACCTATATCCGTCTCCTTGTGGTTCTTTATGAGTTCAGCCAGCTCAAAGTTCCCAGCGATGATGGCCACCTGAGAAAGAGAGAGAGAGAGAGAGAGAGAGAGAGAGTGAGTGGGAGAGAAGAGTACAAAGCTGAATCTGTGGTTTTAAACTCCAACCCACCAACAATGTAGAACAATATGCAGGAGTTATGTTGTCATACTGTAGCCTTGTAAAGGATATCAATATCAATAATCAAAAAGTACACGTGTGTGTGTGTGTGTGTGTGTGTGTGTGTGAGTGTGTTTGAGAGGTCATCATGGGGTCTGTGTTACACGCTGTAATCTCAGCAGGATTCTTCAACTGGACGTTCCAATCTGGGTTTAACCATCTGCAATCTGCCATCAACCCTGGTCCTGCATGGGACCTCATTATGTCCTGAGGGCTCACACACACGGACCTGGCGCATGTGCGCGCACACACACACACACACACACACACACACACACACACACACGTGCAGACACAGACAAACACACACACACACACACACACACACGGACCTGGCGCATGTGCGCGCACACACACACACACACACACACACACACACACACACACACACACACACACACACACGGACCTGGCGCATGTGCGCGCACACACACACGTGCAGACACAGACATACACACACACACACACGTGTAGACACAGACATACACACACACACGTGCAGACACAGACATACACACACACACACACACACGTGCAGATACAGACATACACACACACACGTGCAGATACAGACATACACACACACACGTGCAGACACAGACATACACACACACACACACACACACACACACAGCCACACACACACACACAGCACACGTCCATTCAATTCAGATACACGTGCTCACACATGCACATACAGGCATGTGCACCAAAAAAACACACACTCTCAGACTAATGAACACTGGTCCCTGGCACTCAGAACCCAGGTCCCTGACACTCAGAACCTCTCTCCCCTAGCTCCCTATCTCTCTATCTCTCTACCTCTCTCAGAGGAACAGAGGCAGGGAGAGAGAGTCATCCCTCCTGTTGAAACGACAGGGGTCCCGCATGGCCCTAGTGTTTTAACCATGGAGAGGGAGAGAGGGTCTGTCTGTCTGAACACTTCTGGGTAAGTGCATCCCTGGGCTGTGAGAGGGTATATGTGTGTGTGTGTGTGTGTGTGTGTGTGTGTGTGTGTGTGTGTGGCTCAAATGGAGAGAACCTCTCTCCGGCACCAAGATGAAAGGGTAATAAACCCACATCTCCCCTCCTCTCTCTCTAAGGTGTTATATCACCGTGTCCACAGGGGGGCAGTGGTGTGACCTCCATGCAGCTCTGGCAGAGGCAAACTGTGGATGGCAGATGTAAGACTAGCCCTCATCCATAACTCATGGGGAGCCTTCCCTGCAGTCTAGGACACACAGGTATCAGATGGACAAACAAAGACTTACAAAGACTTGACTTAGTCAATACATTTAGACTTACTGAACAAGTGAATTCACGTCTTTAAACCTGTGTCAACAGGCTGGAAACTGGTTGTCCTCACTTCATCTCCATACAGTTCTGAGGTCTACAGCACTGAAGCCCCCCTATCCACCCCCACCTCCCTCCCTCCCCCCCCTATCCACCCCCACCTGCCCTCCCTCCCCCCCTATCCACCCCCACCTCCCTCCCTCCCTCCCTCCCCCCCCTATCCACCCCCACCTCCCTCCCTCCCTCCCTCCCTCCCCCCCGTGCGTTTCCTGCTCATCCCAGTTTGATCCCATTATCTAAAGTGCTAACATTCCTGGGAGAGAGAGAGAGAGAGAGGGGGAGAGGGAGAGGGAGAGAGAGAGGGGGGGAGAGAGAGAGAGGGAGAGAGAGTGAGCGGGAAAAGGTAAAAATGGAAGAGGGAGGTGAGACCATTCCCCGTGACGGATGCCTGGTTTTCCCGCTTGGACTGGGAATATCGCAAGCGGAAACATTCCCCGTAATGGAATGATTCTCTGGAGCGTCATGAGGGATAGTGCTGGGGGGGGGGGGGAGGGGGAGGGGGGGGGGGGGGGGTTGGAGTGATGGATGAGAGAGTAAGAGTGGATGAGAGAGATGGATAGATGGGTAGATGGATAGATGGATAGATGGATAGATGGATAGAGCGGGGTAGATGGATAGATGGATAGATGGATAGATGGATAGAGCGGGGTAGATGGATAGATGGATAGAGCGGGGTAGATGGATAGATGGATAGATGGGTAGATGGATAGATGGATAGATGTATAGAGCGGGGTAGATGGATAGATGGATAGATGGATAGATGGATAGAGCGAGGTAGATGGATAGATGGATAGATGGATAGATGGAGAGATGGATAGAGCGGGGTAGATGGGTAGATGGATAGATGGATAGATGGATAGAGCGGGGTAGATGGATAGATGGATAGATGGATAGATGGAGAGATGGATAGATGGATAGAGCGGGGTAGATGGATAGATGGATAGATGGATAGATGGATAGATGTATAGAGCGGGGTAGATGGATAGATGGATAGAGCGGGGTAGATGGGTAGATGGATAGATGGATAGATGGATAGAGCGGGGTAGATGGGTAGATGGATAGATGGATAGATGGATAGAGCGGGGTAGATGGATAGATGGATAGATGGATAGATGGAGAGATGGATAGATGGATAGAGCGGGGTAGATGGATAGATGGGTAGATGGATAGATAGATAGATGGATAGATGGATAGAGCGGGGTAGATGGATAGATGGATAGATGGAGAGATGGATAGATGGATAGATGGATAGATGGATAGAGCGGGGTAGATGGATAGATGGATAGATGGATAGATGGATAGATGGAGAGATGGATAGAGCGGGGTAGATGGATAGATGGATAGATGGATAGATGGAGAGAGCGGGGAGAGAAAGAGGGATGAAAGAGGTTACAGGAAGTGAAAACAGTGGAGATGGATGATCTCGATCAATGTCTGTTTCCTTCACCGGTTGCCCTCCCTCCCTCCCTCACTCCCTCCCTCCCTCACTCTGGGCCACATTATTCATGACCACATGAAACGCTGCTACACTCTTCACGGACGACTCCGGTTCTACAGAACAGGAAAACAGATCAGAAGCTGCTGGAGTCTATCAGCATGAAGCTCTGTGTTTAGTGGACCGAGGCAATGCAGCGGAGGTCAGGGCAACTGAAGCATGTCTGTATACCAGGGGAGGCTGGTGGAGGTAGAAATCGGAGGACGGGGCTCATTGTAACGCATGGAACGGAATGAGGAATGGTATCAAAACGCATGCGTTACAATGAGCCCCGTCCTCCGATTTCTGCCTCCACTGGTAGTTTGGACCAGGGCCCGGGCCTGGACCGTGTCTAATGGACATAGCCACGGTCCTAGCATTCCCATTGGCCGGGAGATAAACCGGTCACACTTAACCCTTTCATCCCCGCCCCCGCCAAGTTCACCTTCACAAGGGCTGCCAGGGATGATCTGTGTAGCCGTTGCCATGGAGATTCATGGTTGTGTATGGTGGTGGTGTGTGTGTGTGTGTGTGTGTGTGTGTGTCTGTGTTTGTTGGGGTGTGTGTGTGTGTGTGTTGGGGTGTGTGTGTGTGTGTGTGTGTGTGCCTACAGCTACATCCAACTCAGGGAGGATATGGATTCTTAATCAAGACCAGGGAGAATCATTAAAGGGCCAGACGCACGTGGAGAGAGAGGAGAGAGGGATAGAGAGGAGGGAGAGAATGAAGAATGAAGAGAATGAATGAATAATTACGAGAGAGGGATTGAGAGGAGAGAGAGAGAGAGAGAGAA
>NC_139673.1:2074262-2085612 GCF_951799395.1 Argentina silus | reverse complement strand
GTGAGTGTCACACACACTCACACACTCTCACACACACACACACACACACACACACACACACACACACACACACACACACACACACACACACACACACACACACACACACACACACACAATCAATCATCCGGCGCACTCTTGTGTGTGTGTGTGTTTCCGTGTGCGCGCATGTGTGTGTGTGTGTGTGTGTTTGGAAAGCAGAAATCAATAGCCAGGCTTTCTTGATAATTGAGTATTTATTCTACAAAAGTGTGTGATCCCCCTGCCCATCCAGCCTAACATCTCATTACTACCCCTTCAACTCAACTCTAGGCTAATAAGCCTAGCAGCACCCCCCCCCCCCCCCCCACGCCCCCCCCCCGTCCCGTTCCCTCTGCATATATAAAGCTTGTTCAGTTCCAATTAAAGAAAACTGTCTGAATCCACTCAGATTTGATTGGTTTAAGGGCTCTGAAAGTGCACTCATTCTACACACCCTCCTGACCCACCTCTTCACCTGATGCCTCCTTCTCAGTTCACTCACTACCAGGGGAGGCTGGCGGAGGTAGAAATCGGAGGACGGGAATCATTGTCCTCCCATTTCCACCTACGTCAGCCTCCGATGTTTGGTTCCCAACAGTGGTGATCAATTCAATAAAATGGAGGTCGAGATGAAGAACGTCTGAAAGGCTTGCTCCTGCTGTAACCTCAGAACACCCCTCCAACATGTCTTGTTGCCCCCTGTTGCCCCTGTTGCCCCCTGTCGCCCTGGCTCCCCAGGGGGAGGCTTATCTCCACCCTCCTGTCGATGTGATTGACCACAGAGTCGGGGGGAGGGGGGGGGGGGATCAGGCTTACCCATAGGGGTCTCTCTCAGCGTGGTTATGTCAAGCCATCTGCCAATGTTGTGTACAGTGTGTGTGTGTGTGTGTGTGTATGAACAATATTTGGATGCCTGCAGCATTGGATAGAGAAAACAATAATGGCTCACTGTGTGTGTGTGTGTGTGTGTGGTGTGTGTGTGTGTGTGTGTGTGTGCGTGTCTGTGTGTGTGTGTGTGTGTGTACTACCTCCGGTGTCTGAGTCTTGGTAGTTGGGATCCAGCCCTCTCTCCAGCAGCTTGGCCACTTTGTCCAGCTGATGGTGCTGGATGTGGTCCATGAACCTCCGCAGGTTGGCCTACAGATGGAGAGAGAGAACGGCAGAAGAGTCAGGAGAGAGGAGGAGAGAGGAGGAGAGAGGAACGGGGAAAAGGGGGAGAGACATAGAGGCCGAGTGGGAGAGAGAGAGACAGAGAGAGAGAAACAAAGAGAGAGAGAGAGAGAGAGAGAGAGTGAGAGAGGGAGAGAGAGAAAGAGAGAGAGAGACAGACAAAGAGAGAGAAAGAGAGAGAGACAGGGAGAGAGACAGGGAGGGAGAGAGAGAGAGAGTGAGAGAGAGAGAGAAAGAGAGAGAGAGACAGGGAGAGAGACAGGGAGGGGAGAGAGAGAGACAGAGAGAGACAGAGAGAGAGAGAAAGAGAGAGAGAGAGATTGAATGATTGGGGTGTGGAGTGCACACCAGTGTTCTCATCTGTTTTCCAGGCCAGATAAAAATAGATAAGGGAGCAGCTCCCTGAACACTGGGAGAGGAGGAGGACAGGAGGAGAGGAGGAGAGGAGGAGAGGAAAAGAGGACAAGAGGAATAAATGAATATGTTAGAGGAGAAAGGAAAGAGGAAAGAGGTGAAGAAGTGCATGAATGGAGAAGGAGAGGGAACTTGGTGAGGGCAGAAAAAAAAAAAAAAAAAGGGGTGAACAGAAAGAGAGAGAGAACCAACGGTGAGCGAAGGATGAAAGCTGGACGGGAGGAGGGGAAGAAAGAAGGAGTGGTGGGATGGGCGACAAGGAGGGAAGGAGATCTCCAGAGGTCCCCAGGAAAACATGGCCTCCTTGGTTTGAGTCTCACTATGTGCTGTTCACCAACATACTGTACCCAACCAGATGGAGAGAGGAGGGGGGGGGGGAGAGGAGGGGGAGAGGAAGGGGAGAGAGGAGAGGGGGAGAGGAGGGGGAGAGAGGAGGGGGGAGAGGAGGGGGAGAGGAGGGGGAGAGAGGAAGGGGAGAGAGGAGGGGGGGAGAGGAGGATGGGGGGAGAGGAGAAGGGGGGGAGAGGAAGGGGAGAGAGGAGGGTGGGAGAGGAGAGGGGGAGAGGAGGGGGGGAGAGGGGGGGAGAGGAGAGGGAGAGAGGAGGGGGGGAGAGGGGGGGAGAGGAGAGGGAGAGAGGAGGGGGAGAGAGGAGGGTGGGAGAGGAGAGGGGGAGAGGAGGGGGGGAGAGGAGGGGGAGAGGAGGGGGGGAGAGGAGGGGGAGAGGAGAGGGAGAGAGGAGGGGGAGAGGAGGGGGAGAGAGGAGAGGAGCGAGAGAAGGAGATATATAGATATCTATATAGAGAGGAAAAGTCACAGCTCAGCAGGGTATGATTTGAGACGGATGTGAAACTGTTCCACCACAGTCGCTGATATGGTGTCGTTAGAAAAGGCAGCAGGAGTCCTACTATCTCTGTCTCTCTTTCTTTATCTCTCACTCTCTCTCTCTCTCTCTCTCTCTTCCCCGCCTCTCAGTCGTTCCCTCCATCTTTCCCTCCCTTCTTCTTCTTCTCCCTCTTTCTTCTCCATGAAGTTCCTCTGGCGTCAGGAAATGTGGACCAATGACTGATGGCCACTGTTTCTGTTTCTGTCCGTATCCATCTAGGTTGACATTGGCCAAGGGACTACATGCTGTTGAAGTGTGTGTGTGTGTGTGTGTGTGTGTGTGTGTGTGTGTGTGTGTGTGTGCTTGGTTCAGTGTCTGTAACACACAGTACATACAGTAGCATTGTTAGCGCTTCGCTGTGTGTGTGTGTGTGTGTGTGTGTGTGTCTCTCTCTCTCTCTCTTTTTTTCTCTCTCTCCCCCTCCCTCCCTCTCTCTCTCTCTCTCTCTCTCTCTCCCTCTCTCTCTTTTGCTGGGCACAGGTGGCACACAGGAAATGCTAAGCTTGAATAATTCACATGCCAATTCCCTCAACTGCCACAGCATCCCAACTCGTCAGACCTCAATTTGGATCCTTCCTCCCCGACTCCACCAACGCTTGTTGGCCTAATGGGCTTGCCGTAACCCTGTCACAGAACCGTGGCTTTCACATCGCGGTCATGTCCTGTTCCTCTCGCCTTCAAACATTCCAATTCCGGAACCCGGCTAAAAAACTATTTGTGATCGAGCGTGGTTAAAAGTCGTAAAATGCCAGGAGTGTGGACGTGGCATTTAAGACCAGGGACAGGTTTGACCTCTCTCTCTCTTTCTCCCTCTCTTTCTCCCTCTCTCTTTCTCTTTCTCTCTCTCTCCTCTCTTTCTCTCTCTCCCTCTCTCTCCCTCTCCCTCTCTCTCTCCCTCTCTCTCTCTCTCCAGAGCCATCAGGGGCCAGGCCTTCGCTCCTGACCCAGAAATGTCATCTGTCACGGGGCAGAGAGCCTGGAGCAGCTCCATCCATAGCTGTACAACCCAAAGCACCAAGGTATCGTTCAGCGCAGAAAGACATCAACTATTAATGCTTCAAAAAGACCCTTTGATGTACAGTGTGGCTTGTATCAACCTGACAGACCCCTGCTATACCTTATGAAACACTATGGCGACACTTCACTTGAACCCTCCTTCGTAAGCCCTACATAAAGGTGTTATAACAGGGAGTGAACGCCATACCGTGACTAAATTAACTGAATAGCCCACTATGACAAAAATGCAATTATCACAAATGTATTTTGCTTGACAGTAGACAGTGTGGCTGAATCGGAACAAATTGGTCCTGCATATGAAATGCTGTTTGAATCAGAACAAATTGGTCCTCCATATTTAATGCCCCCTACGGTACGTACTGTACCATCACTGGGAGGAAACAACCAATCAACCACCACCATTGCGAGCCCCAACCAATTGTATGCCTGCAAATGTCAAGAGGGCCCACGCCATTGGCCGAGTACCCTCATTACTGTCCACCATGGTAACATCATGGCTGAGGAGGAGAGGAGAAGGAGAACATAACGGAGAGAGAGAGAGAGAGAAAGAGAGAGAGAGAGGGAGACGGGGGAGAGAGAGAGAGAGGGAGACGGGGGAGAGAGAGAGAGACGGGGGAGAGAGAGAGAGAGAGAGAGAGAGAGGGAGACGGGGGAGAGAGAGAGAGAGAGAGAGAGAGAGAGGGGGACGGGGGAGAAGGAGGAGAATCCGAGAAGGTCCTAAGGGAGAGGGAGGGAGAGGGAGGGAGAAGGAGAAGGAGAAGGAGAGGGAGAGGGAGAGGGAGGGAGAAGGAGAAGGAGAGGGAAAGGGAGGGAGAAGGAGAGGGAGAGAGGGAGCGGGAAAGGGAGAAGGAGAAGGAGAGGGAGAGGAAGAGGGAGGGAGAGTGACAGCGGGCCTTGTGAAGGAGTGATGACTACGGTAGATGAGGGAGAGGAGGAGGAGAGGGAGAAGGAGGGAGAGGGAGAGGGAGCCGTGGAGGGAAGGAGACGGAGTAGAACAGAGGAGATGGGTCGTCTGGCGTCTGATTGGCTCCCTCCAGCCAACCGTAGAGCACCAGACGGCTTCACTAACAGGATTACATCTTCAAACCTGCTCAGTCCAGAAAAAGAAAGAAAGAAAGAACGAATGAATGAATGAATAAAAGACAGGGATGAAAAGGGATAAAGTGGCAGACACCTAAATGAGCTGGTTCTTATGCAGACAGGAACCCAGAGGTAACAGGTGACAGCAGCAACACAGATTGGGAGACACATGTTTGTTAGTGTGTGTGTGTGTGTGTGTGTGTGTGTGTGTGTGTGTGTACGCATGTGTGTGTGTGTGTACGCGAGTGTGTGTGTGCGTGTGTTCGCAAGTGTGTGTGTGTGTGTGTTTGTGTGTGTGTGTGTCCTCCCAGTGCTCCTGCAGTGATATACCAGCTGGTTATTAGGAGAGGTACAACATCCTGTCTAATCATCCCCTGCCTCCCTCCCCCCTGCCTCCCCCCTCCCTCCCCCCTCCCTCCCCCCTGCTCTCTCATCATGTCACCTAATGTGGAATCAGAGCAGAATCCTCCCTCAGTCCGTCTACCTGACCACCGTGGTCCCGCTGTGCAGTCATCCATGGCCTGCCAGACACACACCCGCGCTGCCCCCCCCTCCTCCTGTCCCCCCCCCCCCCCCCCCCCGCCCCCCCCCTCCTCCTGGGCCAAGCCCACACTACAGAGCCTCTACTAGAGAACCTGTGCTGTACATGCAGAGGTGGGTGGACTCAGGAGAGGACAGTGTGTGGTTTTATGGCTGGGTTTCCCATGAAGACAGGGAGAAAATGATGGGGTGGATGAGAGGTAGAGTGTGTGTGTGTGTGAGAGAGAGAGAGAGAGAGAGGGAATACCATGGTCATAGGGTGGAGGTTTATTAGGAGGGGGGCGTGTATGCGTGTGTGTGTGCATGTACGTGCATGTGTGTGTGTGTGTGTGTGTGTGTGTGTGTGTGTGTGTGTGTGAGGTTGATGCTCACCTTCGTGTGAAGTTTGGCCATCAGTTTCTCGTCTCCCAGGGGCTGTTTGTACACCCTGCTCTTGTAGCGGAACTGTGAAGGAGGGAAGAGAGAGGAGGAGAGGAGGAGAGGAGGAGAGAGAGGAGAGGAGAGGAGGTGAGGAGGAGAGGAGAGGAGGTGAGGAGGAGAGGGAGGAGAGGAGAGGAGGAGAGGAGGAGAGAGAGGAGAGGAGAGGAGGTGAGGAGGAGAGGAGAGGAGGAGAGAGAGGAGGAGAACAGGAGAGGAGAGAGAGGAGAGGAGAGGAGGAGAGAGAGGAGAGGAGGAGAGGAGGAGAGAGAGGAGAGAGAGGAGAGGAGGAGAGGAGAGGAAGAGAGGAGGAGAGAGAGGAGAGGAGGAGAGAGAGGAGAGGAGGAGAGGAGAGGAGGAGAGGAGAGACTGGGGTCAGGCATACCAGTGGAGTTTGATACCATTCCTCATTCCATACCATGCATTACAATGAGCCCGTCCTCTGATTTCTACCTCCGCCAGCCTCCCCTGGGGATACTGCACATGAGACGGTGTTTGATATATGTTGCGTCACACGGTCACGTCTGGGGGGACTTCAGTTGTCCTGATAAATGGGACAAAGGGGACAACGCATCTCAAGAGTCACCCGAGACGCGACCTCTTCCCCAGCAGCGGACCGCCTCTATCGACCCGCTGCATTGATTAATGAACCTGCCCCCTGTGATGTCACCTCATTGGCAGCGGCCGCGGCGGCTGGACAGCTCCACGGTACCGTACCTCTAGGGACGGGACGCCCTTGCTGATTGGCTGAGGGTACTCCTTGAGCAGGCGCTCCTCGTCCAGGAACTTGCCGTGGCGCCCGTTGGAGGCGGGCTGGAAGAGGCCGTAGTTCAGGACATCCTTCAGGCTCTGGCTCAGAGTGCACAGGATTCGCTGCTTTGCCACCCACACCGTGGCGTCCGGGTTGAAACGCATACATTTCTAAACGGGGGGGGGGGAGGGGGGGGAGGGGGAGGGGGAGATAGGAAGAGGGGGAGATAAGGAGATGGGGGAGAGGGAGGAGGAAAAGAGGGTGTTGGAAACAGGGAGAATGGGAGATAGGGAGAGGGGGAGATAGAGGGAGGGGGATAGAGGGTGGGGGGTGTAGAGGGAGAGGGAGAAAAGGAGGGAGGGGAGATAGAGGGTGGGGGAGATAGAGGGAGGGGGGGAGATAAAGAGATGGGGGAGAGGGGGAGGATAAGAGGGTGTTGGAAACAGGGAGGGTGACGGTGGAGGGGGAGGGAGGTCAGAGAGAAAAGTGGCTTAAAAGCAGAGCAGACACACTGGTGTTCAGCGGCTGGCCTGGCACAGGGAAACACACACGGACCCCCGTTAAGAGCACACACACTCCCCCCTGTCTCCCCTAGTGACTGTGACCCCCCCTCACCCTCTCCCTGGTAATGAACCACCACTGCTGCTGTTGTTGTTGCTGCTGTTGTTGTTGTTGCTGTTGTTGTTGTTGTTGTTGGGGATTTTATCAGATAATTATTGCCACTACTTTCATTGCACCTTTGCACTATTACCGTAAATTGCCGCTACATACATTTGACATTGTATTATTATTAGTCATTACTGCTACCTACACTACACCCTGATGCACTCCTACTGTCACTGGTTTATTATTACTATATTATATTGTACTGTTGATTTGTTGACTGTTGTTGATCGAGGAGCAAGATCCCGAAGCATTTCACCACATCAGTTACGGCTGTATGCGATGTACATGACAAGGATTTGATTTGATTTATTGTGTATTGGACGGAAAGAAATGTCGCCTGTTCCAGAATGGCTAACCTCTGTGACATCATGACTCACATGTGATTACGGGAGGTGCTACTATGAGTCAGACCTCCGCTGTTTGTACCAGTGGCATGGCCAGCTCATCAGCCAGGCTGCCTGTACCAGTGGCATGGCCAGCTCATCAGCCGGGCACGGGGGTAGAAATCACACTACTAGTGTAGCTTATTAGTCACGTATTGTGTTTCCAGACAGAACGCCATCGGGAGCTTTTGTTTCCTGTATGCTCAGCGCCCTAGCGTTAGCCGCGACGCTAGCAGGACTCGCAGCACACAGCTGACCTACTCTCCTGCACGGAGGCAGATTACCCCGAGCTGAATAAACACACACCATACAGCACCGTCAATCAGACAGGATTACTGCTTACGGGGAACGACATTCAGAGTGTGTGTGCGTGTGTGTGTGTGTGTGTGTGCATGCGCGTAGGCTTGTGCATATATGCGTGCGTGCGTGTGTGTCTGTGTGTGTGCGTGCGTGCAAGTGTGTGTGTGCATGCGCGTAGGCTTGTGCATATATGCGTGTGTGCGTGCGTGTGTGTGTGTGTGCGTGCGTGCAAGTGTGTGTGTGTGCGCGCATGTCTGTGCGTGTGTTTGCGTGTGTGTGCGTGTGCATGCGTGTGTGTGCGCGCGAGTGTGTGTGTGTGCGCGCATGTCTGTGCGTGTGTTTGCGTGTGTGCGTGTGTTTGCGTGTGTGTGTGTGTGTGTGTGTGTGTGTTTACCTCCATATCTGCTGCTCAGCTGGTGATTGCGGACCTGCGCCTGTGATAAAGGCCAGAGGATCAACACTCTGCCTACCCATAATCCCCCTGTCTGGCAGAGGGGTAGAGGGAGGGGATGAGGGAGAGGGCGGAGGGAGAGGACGGAGGGAGAGGGTGGAGGGGTAGAGGGAGGGGATGGAGGGAGAGGGCGGAGGGAGAGGGTGGAGGGGTAGAGGGAGGGGATGAGGGAGAGGGCGGAGGGAGAGGACGGAGGGGTAGAGGGAGGGGATGGAGGGAGAGGGCGGAGGGGTAGAGGGAGGGGATGAGGGAGAGGGCGGAGGGGTAGAGGGAGGGGATGGAGGGACGGAGGGACGGAGGGGTAGAGGGAGGGGATGGAGGGACGGAGGGACGGAGGGGTAGAGGGAGGGGATGGAGGGACGGAGGGACGGAGGGGTAGAGGGAGGGGATGGAGGGACGGAGGTATACAGAAACAGATGTCTGGCATCTGTGTTGGCTGTTCCCAGACTGATAGGGCCGCTGTCCGCTCCAACGGAGCTGTAGTTGTTTATTACTGTGGAGCTAATCTCCATCCAGCTACATTGTGCTCCATTTCCATCCTTTCACATGCCAACACAGATTCACCTCAGAGCTGGAAGCTGGAAATGGAACGTTCCAGAGGAAACTTGTGGAAAAGCGAAAGGTTCTAAAGCTCCTGTGAGTAAAACATGACTGCAAAAGAGTGTTAGCGTGTATGTTGACCTACAGCACCAGTCAAAAGTTTGGACACAAACAGAGCAGACACACTGGTGATCACGCTGTACTGTACCTTTTTCTCAAATTAATTATATCATCTGTTCACAGGTTCATCTGCAGATCGACACTAATTGTCCCTGAGATTTACTCCCACTGTGTCGCCCAACTTCACACACACGCACAGACAGAGAGAGAGAGAGAGAGAGAATTAGAGATGTATATAGAAGAGGAGGAGTTGCGGGTGGATGACAGGGGGGCAGAGACCAGGTGTTTTAGCGAGGGTAATTACCACTGTGTGCCAGCTCTGTTTTCTTCTCTCTCTTTCCCTCACTTTCTCTCTTTCCCTCGCTCTTTATATACACGCCACTTAGCTGACACCTTTTATCCAAAGCGAGTTACATTGCAGTGAGTGCATACACTTTTCAGTATATATGGTCCCAGTGGGAATCGAACCCACAACCTAAGTGTTGTTAGTGCCGTGCTCTACCAACGGAGAGCACAGCACTAACCTCTCTCTCTCTCTCTCTCTCTCTCTCTCTCTCTCTCTCTCTCTCTCTCATGTGGTCTGTGGGAAGCTTTTGATGCTCCAGGAAACACATTAAACATGCCTGTGGGCGTCCTGGCAGTCATCACTATGCTGCCTATAGACCAGGGATTATATGTACTGTTTGGTTTTGGTGGTATAGTCAAATCCAGGCCAGCTGGAGCGCTGGACCTACAGAACACACCGCTCAGTCCCTTGTCTGTCTTCTTGTCTGAATTTAGCAGGCGCCTTTATCCAAAGCGACTTACAACAAATACATTTGTTCAAGTAAGTCTCTATCCAACAGTCATCATGAGACAAAGTAATCAATGCTCACACCAGGGGCCATTGGCAGTCGTAATGCCAGAAGCCTATATTTTTTTGTTTGTATTAACAGGAGAGAATTTGTATAGGGGGGAAGTGGGGGTGAAGAGGTCTCAAGGGTTGGGGTTGGGGTTAGTACAGGGGGGGTAGTTGGAGTGAAGAGGTCTTTACGAGGGACTGTTAAGATGTAGCCTCACAGACCTGAAGCCAGAGATAACAGGAGCTCCCCCCATGAGGAAAAGGTCTACACGGCAACCCCCCAGCCGACGCCCACGACGCGTTCACACGGCGCGTGCGCTCTGACAGGCGAGAGGAAGGCCTCGCGTGGGGGATAATAGATGGCCAGATAGCCGGCTTACATCTAAGGCTCACTGCCATGAATCCTCCATCCTTCTTTAAACTGCTTTAACACAGTGGACATCCGCTTCGTGAAGTGATCAAACAGCAGGCCTTTTCTCTACCTCAAGCAGAAACTCCCACACACTGACATGGATAATGTATCCCTGACGTACACACACGCACGCACACACACACACACACACACACACATACAAAACACACACCCGCACACACACACCCTCCCCCCCAAACACACACACACACACAGAAGAGAGAGTTCCCTCACCGTCTGCTGCAGGTCGGGGATGGCCACTCGTATGACGAGCGAGTGTGTGTGTACGTCGTCCATGCGGCTGGGGGCGGGCTCGGGCTCGGGCGCGGCGGGGGCCCTTATGGTCTGGTAGATGGTCTCCTCACGGGAGCTGTCTGAGCCGGAGTCCTCGGAGTACTCTGAGCAGCTCTGGGCCATCTCATCCTCACTGGACGTGGGACTCCGAGGCATGTTCAGCAGGCCCGACGAATTCAGCTGCAGGGAGGAGGGGGGGAGGGAGGGAGGAGGAGGAGGGAGGAGGGAGGAGGGAGAGAGGGAGGGAGGAGGGAGGAGGGGAGTAGGAGGGAGGGAGGGAGGGGGGGGGGAGGAGGGAGGAGGGAGAGAGGGAGGGAGGGAGGGGGGGGAAGGGAGTAGGAGGAAGGGAGGGAGAGAGGGAGGGGGGGAGTAGGAGGGAGGGAGGGAGTAGGAGGAAGGGAGGGAGGGAGGAGGGAGAGAGGGAGGGGGGGAGGAGGGAGGGAGGGAGGGAGGAGAAGGGAGGGAGAGAGGAGAAGGGAGAGAGGGAGGGGGGGAGGAGGGAAGGAGGGAGGGAGGACAGATAATGAGTTAGCACAGAGACAGGCGAAATGCTGCTGGGTTCAATGAACTATGAAAGGTGAACCAGGGAGATATATCTCCATCCTCCTCACACACACTCCACAGCAAGACTCTCCTGCTTCTCAGCCCCCTGAAGGACACACACACACACACACACACACACCTGAACCATGCCAAGACTCTCCTGCTTCTCAGCCCCCTGAAGGACACACACACACACACACCTGAACCATGTCAAGACTCTGTTTCTCAGCCCACTGAAGGACACACACGCAAGCATACACACACACACACACACACACACCTGAACCACGTCAAGACAATCTCCATTTTTCCTCCAGCAGAAGTAGGAGACAAGAGTGGATCACGGTGGAGGCACCTCATCACTCTGAACCAATAAGGCTTGAGCATGACACCATCACCTGGAGCTCTGACGGGACAGACATGTGTTGTTACCTTGGTAACATCTGTTCCATCGAGGGCATTCATCATTTATTCTGGTTAGTCTGTCTGCTTCTAGCTCTGGTCTC
>NC_139673.1:2056762-2059262 GCF_951799395.1 Argentina silus | reverse complement strand
GAGCTCAGCTGGGTGTCAGACGGATCACATGATGTAACAACCTAACTTACAGTTACAGCATGAGAGACAGAGAGGGAGTGTGTGTGTGTGAGTGAGTGAGTGTGTGTTTGAATGTATGAGTGAGTGTGTGTGTGTGTGTGAGTGAGTGTGTGTTTGAGTGTATGAGTGAGTGTGTGTGTGTGTGTGTGAGTGTGCGTGTGCGTGTGCATGTGCATGTGTGAGTGTGTGTAGGCGTGTATATGCGCACGCGTGCGTGCGTGTGTGTGCGCGGAGTGAGTGAGTAGTGTCAATTATTATTTATTTTTTTACATCTTAAGAAACTCATGAAAAATGAACAAATATTTAAAATATTTAAATCGGTCCCCATAGGGACTGAAGAGGTTAGTAAACATGTGAGAAATATTCTGCTGTTAAATTAATCTCTGCAAAACGCAGACTTGGGCTGGAGCTGCGTTCTCTCTCAGGTCCTCTGGGGACGGCCGGTGGCTCCACAGCTGCTAAACTCAGACTTTACTGGGGCTGTTTTTGGCGACTGGAGGAGATACGGTTTGTCTAATGCTCCATGTAATCCTTTCTGGGAGTTTGGAGAAATCCCTCCGTTAAACTAGTCTGTGTGTCTGCACCAAGTGTGTCAGTCTGGGCTGGAGTTGGAGGGGGGGAGAGGGGGAGAGGGGGAGTGTGAGGGTACGTTTCTCAAGGTCAGCAGGGACGTCGGGGGGTGGGGGGAGTGTGAGGGTACGTTTCTCAAGGTCAGCAGACGTCGGGTGAAAACCTATTTTGCTTCCTCTCAGCAGTGCCAGTGTTATACATAATACATACATACACCCACAATACTACACCCACCTACTACACCCACAATACTACACCCACAATACTACACCCTACTACTACACCCACAATACTACACCCACCTACTATACCCACAATACTACACCCACCTACTACACCCACACTACTACACCCACAATACTACATCCTACTACTACACCCACAATACTACACCCACAATACTACACCCACACTACTACACCCACCTACTACACCCACACTACTACACCCACAATACTACACCACGACATCATCCGGTCACACCCAGTATCTCTACACAATAACCAGTAGATCCACACAGCATCTCCCACAAAACACAACGTGACCAGTATCAGTAACCCTCAAAACACAGCGTGACCAGAATCAATAACCCTCCATAATCTACCCCTGCCTTGTCCTGATCCACTACAGCCAACCTAGTCCCACTTCCCCTGCACTGACACCAGCCCTGCGCCTGGAGGGTGACTGCCAGGTGTAGAGGCATCTGTTCCAACAGCAGCGTTGGAAGGGAGCCGCTGTGGAGGATCAGGACAGCAGGGGGCCGCTGTGGAGGATCAGGACAGCAGGGGGCCGCTGTGGAGGATCAGGACAGCAGGGGGCCGCTGTGGAGGATCAGGACAGCAGGACAGGTCTGTCTGCCTCAGAGGAGACGGGGAGGAGCAGGAGCCAGGCAGGAGCCTCAGAGGAGACGGGGCTTGGGCCGGCGCCAGAGAGACATGTGCGACATATGGGACTGGCTCGGGTTACCTTCACGATACATGAACCGTCACAAACCAGGTCCACAGACACCGCCTACACACACACACACACACACACACACACAGGATAGTGAGTGACACTGGCCCAGCCCATGGCCCTGTTGAATTAGTCATGTCTCCCATTTCTGTGCTGTGAGCTGAGCAGTGACCATAGCACCATCAGCCTCCCCTCCTCTGCCTCATTACCCTGTCAACCACTCCACCAGGGGGCTCCACTGAAGCACTCGGTCAGCTGAAGGGGAGCGGGCCGCCCACTGGAGGCTAGGATCAAATCAGGTGAGGCTGGTGGAGGTAGAAATCAGGAGGACGGGCTCCTTGCAATGCATGGAATGGAATGAGGAACGGTACCAATGGATTCCGTTCCATGTATTGCAACAAGCCCGTCCTGCGATTTCTACCTCCACCAGCCTCCCCTGGATCAAATGCATAGACTGTATCTGATAGCAATGATAGTGCGTTGACAGATGAAACCAGTTGGATTAATCTCTCCATGACAATCAGTGACTCAGACATACACTCACCGAACACTTTATTAGGAACACCTGTACACCTTCTCATGGTGGAGGTGGTGTAATGGTGTGGGGAATGTTTTCTTGGCACACTTTGTGTGCACCCGTTAATACCAATCAATCATCACTTGAATGCCACAGCCTATTTGAGTGTTGTTGCTGACCATGTGCATCCCTTCATGGCCACAATTTAATCTTCTAATGGCTACTTCCAGTATGATAATGCACCATGTCACAAAGCAAAAGTCGTCTCAAACTGGTTTCATGAACATGACAATGAGTTCAGTGTTCTTCAGTGGCCTTCCCAGTCACCGGATCTGAATCCAATAGAACACCTTTGGGATGTGGTAGAACGGGAGATTCACAGCTTGAAAGTGAACCTGAAAAATCAGATGATGCAATCAT